>NC_080385.1:61583298-61734457 GCF_014773155.1 Arachis stenosperma | reverse complement strand
GTCCTTGGATATGCTCTGCTGGAGGATCTCTTCAACTGAAGAAGACGCCTGCAGAAGCTCAAGAATTGATTGAAATGGTTGCAAATAACAATTCATGTACACTTCTGAAAGGAATCCTGTGAACAAGGACTAGTCAGAAGAAAGGAGTTCTTGAGATTGACACTCTGAATGCCATTTTGGCTCAGAATAAAATATTGACTCAACAAGTCAATTTGATTTCTCAAAGTCTGTCTGGAATGCAAAATGCACCAAGCAGTACTAAGGATGCTTCATCTGAGGAAGAAGCTTATGATCCTGAGAACCCTTCAATGGAAGAGGTGAATTACCTAGGAGAACCCTATGGTAACACCTATAATTCTTCATGGAGAAATCACCCAAATCTCTCATGGAAGAATCAAGAGAGACCTCAACAAGGTTTCAATAATAATAAGGTGGAAGAAACAGGTTTAGCAATAGCAAGCCTTTTCCATCATCTTCTCAGCAACAGACAGAGAGCTCTAAGCAGAATACCTCTGACTTGGCAACCATGGTCTCTGATCTAATCAAAACCACTCAAAGTTTCATGACTGAAACTAGATCCTCCATTAGGAATTTGGAAGGACAGGTGGTCAGCTGAGCAAGAAAATTACTGAACTTCCCCCAAGCACTCTCCCAAGTAACACTGAAGAAAATCCAAAAGGAGAGTGCAAAGCCATAAATTGGCCGAATTCTGGGAGGAAGAAGAGGCAGTGAACGCCACTGAGGAAGGCCTCACTGGACGTCCACTGGCCTCAATGAGTTCCCTAATGAGGAACCTTGGGAATCTGAGGCTCATACTGAGACCATAGAGATTCCCTTGGACTTACTATGCCTTTCATGAGCTCTGATGAGTATTCTTCCTCTGAAGAGGATGAGTATGTCACTGAGGAGCAAGTTGCTAAATACCTTGGAGCAATCATGAAGCTAAATGACAAGTTATTTGGGAAATGAGACTTGGGAGGATGAACCCCCTTTGCTCACCAAAGAACTGGATAACTTGTCTAGGCAACAATTGCCTCAAAAGAGGCAGGATCCTGGGAAGTTTCTATACCTTGTACCATAGGCACCATGACCTTCAAGAAGGCCTTGTGTGACTTAGGGTCAAGTGTGAACCTCATGCCCCTCTCTGTAGGAGAAATTAGGGATCTTTGAGGTGCAAGCTGCAAAAATCTCACTAGAGATGGCAGACAATTCAAGAAAACAAGCCTATGGACTTGTAGAGGATGTTCTGGTTAAGGTTGAAGACCATTACATTCCTACTGATTTCATAGTCCTAGAGACTGGGAAGTGCATGGATGAATCCATCATCCTTGGCAGACCCTTCCTAGCCACAGCAAAGACTGTGATTGATTGATAAAGGAGAGTTGATCATTCAAGTGAATGAAGAATCCTTGGTGTTTAAGGCCCAAGGATATCCCTCTATCATCATGGAGAGGAGCATGAAGAGCTTCCTCAAAACAGAGCCAAACAGAGCCCCCACAGTCAAACTCTAAGTTTGGTGTTGGAGGCCACAACCAAACTCTAAGTTTGGTGTGAACCCTCACATTCAAACTCTAAGTTTGGTGTTGGGAGGGTCCAACCGGTTTGAGTATTTCTGAGGCTCCATGGGAGTCCTCTGTCAAGCTAATGACAGTAAAGAAGCGCTTGTTGGGAGGCAACCCAATGTTTTATAATTAATTATTTCTTTTGTTATTTTACTTTATTTTGTAGGTTGATGATCATGAGAAGTCACAAAATCCATTGAAAAAGCAAAAACAGAATGAAAAATAGGAAGAAAAATAGCACACCCTGGAGGAAGAAGCTGCTGGCGTTTAAACGCCAGTAGCCTAGCAGTTGGGGTTTAACGCCCAGTCTGGCACCATTCTGGGCGTTTAACGCCAGAAAGGGGCACCAGACTGGCGTTAAACGCCAGAAAGGGCTAGAACCTGGCGTTAAACCCGGAATGGGCATCAGCCCGGCGTTTAACGCCAGAAATGGGTCAAAACGTGATTTTTGATGCCAATTGATGCAGGGATGACTTTTCCTGACACCACAAGATCTGTGGACCCCACAGGATCCCCAACACCCTACCACTCTCTCTTCTTCTTCACCCATTCACCAATCACCTCAACATCTCTTTCTCTTCACCACTCACATCCATCCTTCATAAACCACCACTTCTCCCCATACATGGCCGAACACAAAGCCATCTCCCTCTCCTCCATTTCTTCTTCTTCTACTCTCTTCCCTCTTCTTTTGCTCGAGGACGAGCAAACCTTTTAAGTTTGGTGTGGTAAAAGCATTGCTTTTTGTTTTTCCATAACCATTTATGGCATCCAAAGCCGGTTCAACTGAGAAGGCATGACCTCAAGCCCATCACTAAGAAGAAGATGGAGCAAAACAAGAGACCCCTCTCATCATGAGATCCCTGAGATACCTCAAGGGATGCACTTTCCTCTACAAGACTATTGGGAGCAACTAAACACCTCCCTAGGAGAATTGAGTTCCACATGGGACAACTAAGGGTGGAGCACCAAGAACATGTCATCCTCCTCCATGAAATTAGAGAAGATCAAAGAATCATGAGAGATGAGCAACAAAGACAAGGAAGAGACATTGAGGAGCTCAAGCACTCCATAGGATCTTCAAAGAGGAAGAACAAGCCGCCATCACTAAGGTGGACCCGTTCTTTAATCTCCTTGTTCTTTGCTTTTCTGTTTTTGAAAATTATGCTTTATGTTTATCTATGTTTGTGTCTTATGATCATTAGTGTCTTAGTGTCTATGCCTTAAAGCTATCAATATGAATCCATCACCTTTCTTAAATGAAAACTGTTTTTATCACAAAGAACAAGAAGTACAGGATTTCAAATTCATCTTTAAAACTAGCTTAATTAGTTTGATGTGGTGACAATACTTTTTGTTTTCTGAATGTATGCTTGAACAGTGCATATGTCTTTTGAATTTGTTGTTCATGAATGTTAAAATTGTTGGCTCTTGAAAGAATGATGAAAAGGAGACATGTTACTGAGGATCTGAAAAATCATAAAAATGATTCTTGAAGCAAGAAAAAGCATGTGAATACAAAAAAAAAAAAAAAAAAAAAACGAAAAAGAAAAAGAAAGAAAAAGAAGAAAAAGAAAAAAGTTGTGATCCAAGGCAATAAGAGTGTGCTTAAGAACCCTGGACACCTCTAATTGGGGGACTCTAGCAAAGCTGAGTCACAATCTGAAAAGGTTCACCCAATTATGTGTCTGTGGCATGTATGTATCCGGTGGTAATACTGGAAGACAGAGTGCTTTGGGCCACGGCCAAGACTCAATAAGTAGCTGTGTTCAAGAATGATCATACTTAATAGGAGAATCAATAACACTATCTGGATTCTGAGTTCCTAAAGAAGCCAATCATTCTGAACCTCAGAGGATAAAGTGAGATGCCAAAACTGTTTGGAGGCAAAAAGCTACTAGTCCCGCTCATCTTTTGGAGCTATGTTTCATTGATAATTTGGAGTCTATAGTATATTCTCTTCTTTTTATCTTATTTGATTTTCAGTTGCTTGAGGACAAGCAACAATTTAAGTTTGGTGTTGTGATGAGCGGATAATTTGTATGCTTTTTGGCATTGTTTTTAGTATGTTTTTGCTAGTTTTAGTTGAGTTTTTATTATATTTTTATTAGTTTTTAGTTAAAATTCACTTTTTGGACTTTACTATGAGTTTGTGTGTTTTTCTGTGATTTCAGGTATTTTCTGGCTGAAATTGAGGGACCTGAGCAAAAATCTGATTCAGAGACTGAAAAGGACTGCAGATGCTGTTGGATTCTGACCTCCCTGCACTCGAAGTGGATTTTCTGGAGCTACAGAAGCCCAATTGGCGCGCTCTCAACGGCGTTGGAAAGTAGACATCCTGGGCTTTCCAGCAATATATAATAGTCCATACTTTGCCCAAGATTTGATGGCCCAAACCGGCGTTCAAAGTCACCCTCAGAATTCCCAGCGTTAAACGCCCAAACTGGCATAGAATGGGAGTTAAACGCCCAAACTGGCACTAAAACGGGAGTTAAACGCCAAGAAGAGTCTCTACACGAAAATTACTTCATTGCTCAGCCCAAGCACACACCAAGTGGGCCCGGAAGTGGATTTTTATGTCATTTACTCACTTCTGTACACCCTAGGCTACTAGTTTTCTATAAGTAGGACCTTTTACTATTGTATTTTCATCTTGGTAGCTATCTTTGAGTTTTATGCTATCTTAGATCATTGGGAGGCTGGCCATTCGGCCATGCCTAGACCTTATGCTTATGTATTTTCAACGGTGGAGTTTCTACACACCATAGATTAAGGTGTGGAGCTCTGCTGTACCTCGAGTATTAATGCAATTACTATTGTTCTTCTATTCAATTCCGCTTGTTCTTTATCCAAGATATCACTTGTTCTTCAACCTGATGAATGTGGTGATTGACGCCCATCATCATTCTCACCTATGAACGAGGTGACTGACAACCATTCTTGTTCTACAAGCATCTGAGGCTTAGTGAATATCTCTTGGATTCTTCGGAGTCTTCGTGGAATAGGCAGGACCTGATGGCGGCATTCAAGAGAATCCGGAAGGTCTAAACCTTGTCTGTGGTATTCTGAGTAGGATTCAATGATTGAATGACTGTGACGTGCTTCAAACCTGTAACCTACTGGGCGTTAGTGACAGACGCAAAAGAGTTATTCTATTCCGGTAGGGGAGGGAACCAAACCGGTGATTGGCAGCACTGTGACAGAGTGTGTGCATTAGCTTTCACTGCGCGGATGGGAGGTAGCTGCTGACAACAGTGAAACCCTACACGAGCTTGCCATGGAAAGGAGTAAGAAGGATTGGATGAAGACAGTAGGAAAGCAGAGAGATGGAAGGGAAGGCATCTTCATATGCTTGTCTGAAGCTCTTACACCAATGATATACATAAGTATCTCTATCTTTATCTTTATGTATTTTCGTTTATCACTATACCCATTTGAGTCTGCCTGACTGAGATTTACAAGATGACCATAGCTTGCTTCATACCACCAATCTCCGTGGGATCGACCCTTACTCACGTAAGGTATTACTTGGACGACCCAGTGCACTTGCTGGTTAGTTGTGCGAAATTGTAGTGATCACAATTTCGTGCACCAGGCATAATAAGCTTCTGCATGTCATTTACTATGCTAGCCGTGTTCTAAATGATGCACAGAAGAATTACACAACCACAGAAAAAGAATTACTTGCAGTGGTTTATGCCATTGACAAGTTTAGATCTTATCTAGTAGGATCCAAGGTGGTTGTGTACACTGACCATGCTGCTCTTAAATACTTACTCACAAAGCAGGATTCAAAACCCAGGCTTATCAGATGGGTGTTGCTTCTGCAAGAGTTTGATATAGAAATAAGAGACAGAAAAGGGACAGAGAACCAAGTAGCTGATCATCTGTCCCGAATAGAACCAGTAGCTGGGGCGTCCCTCCCTTCTACTGAGATCTCTGAGACTTTCCCAGATGAGCAACTCTTTGCCATTCAGGAAGCTCCATGGTTTGCAGATATGGCAAACTATAAAGCTGTGAGGTTCATACCCAAGGAGTACAGCTATGTGCAAAGAAAGAAATTAATTTCAGATGCCAAGTACTACCTCTGGGATGAACCATATCTCTTTAAGAGATGTGCTGACGGAGTGATCCGCAGATGCGTACCCAGAGAAGAAGCACAAAGGATCCTATGGCACTGCCATGGATCACAATATGGAGGACATTTTGGAAGTGAGCGAACAGCCACTAAAGTCCTCCAGTGCGGCTTCTACTGGCCTACTCTCTATAAAGATTCCCGAGAGTTTGTGCGTAACTGTGACAGTTGCCAAAGAGCTGGTAACCTGCCTCACGATATGCCATGCCTCAACAAGGGATATTAGAGATAGAATTGTTTGATGTATGGGAATTGACTTCATGGGGCCATTCCCACCATCATACTCAAACACTTACATTCTGGTGGCAGTGGACTATGTATCTAAGTGGGTAGAAGCAATTGCTACACCCACTAATGATACCAAGACCGTGCTAAATTCCTCCAGAAAAACATTTTCAGCAGATTTGGTGTTCCCAGAGTACTAATCAGTGATGGGGGCTCTCATTTCTGCAACAAACAGCTATACTCTGCTATGGTTAGATATGGAATCAGCCATAAAGTGGCAACTCCGTATCATCCACAGATAAATGGGCAAGCTGAAGTCTCTAACAGAGAGCTAAAAAGAATCCTAGAACGGACTGTGATAGCCCGAAGAAAGGATTGGGCAAAGAGCTTGGATGATGCTCTGTGGGCATACAGAACAGCATTCAAGACTCCTATAGGAACCTCTCCATACCAACTGGTGTCTGGGAAGGCCTGTCATTTGCCTGTGGAACTGGAACATAAAGCCTACTGGGCAACCAGATTCCTAAACATGGATGCTCAGTTAGCTGGGGAAAAAAGATTGCTCCAGTTAAATGAGCTAGAGGAGTTCAGACTCAATGCCTTTGAAAATGCAAAAATTTATAAGGAAAAGGCAAAGAAGTGGCATGACAAGAAGTTGTCAACCAGAGTCTTTGAGCCAGGACAAAAGGTTCTGCTCTTCAACTCCAGGCTCAAATTGTTCCCAGGAAAACTCAAATCCCGGTGGAGGGGTCCGTATGTGATCACAGGAGTGTCACCATATGGATATGTTGAGCTTCAGGATATTGATTCTGACAGAAAGTTCATTGTTAATGGACAGAGAATCAAGCACTATCTTGAAGGCAACTTTGAGCAGGAGTGCTCAAAACTGAGACTTGAGTAATTCTCAGTGAAGGTCCAGCTAAAGACAGTAAAGAAGCGCTTGCTGGGAGGCAACCCAGTCATTAGGAGGTTATATGATTTGTTCTTACAGAGGCAAGTATCAAAAATGAAGGAATTCACAGAGTTACAGAAGGATTCAGCTCAAAAAGCAGAGAAAATGAGCTTACTGGCAAAAAAATGCCAGTAAGGGGCATTTTGGGCGTTAAACGCCAGAATGGGCACCATTCTGGGCGTTTAACGCCAGTAATGGTACCATTTTGGGCGTTAAATGCCAGAATGGGCACCATTCTGGGCGTTTAACGCCAGGTGTGCAGCATCCTGGGCGTTTTGGAAAAACGCCCAGTGATAAAGGATTTCTGGCGTTTAACGCCAGCCTGGGCACCTGGCTGGGCGTTAAACGCCCAAAAGGGGCAACAAATGGGCGTTAAACGCCAGAATGGGTGCCATTCTGGGCGTTTAATGCCAGCAAGGTGGGGGGACCACAATTTTGTTTTCAAATCAAATTTTTTCAAACTTTCCTTTTCTCACCCATACTTTTCTACAAAATCACACTTCAATCATTCATCATTCACTTTCAAATCTTCAAAAATCAAAACCATTCTTCAAATTTATTTTAAATCAATTACAAACATTGTTCAAAATTTCACCCTTTTCTCAATTTCTTTCCATATCTTCTCAAATCTCCTTTCGAATTTCTCTCTTTTTTTTTCGAAAACTCCCCTCCCCACCTTATAAATACACGTTTGGCTCCCTCATTCCACCACACCATTCGAATTTCCTCTTCCTCCCCCTCTCTTCTCTCTTTTCTTTTGCTTGGGGACAAGCAAACCTCTAAGTTTGGTGTGCTTTTCCGTGATCACTAAGCCAAGATTCATCAATATCATGGCTCCTAAGGGAAAACAAACCAATTTAAGAGGAAAGAAAGAGACTAATCCAAAGAATCTTTGGAATCAAGAGAAGTTCTTAACTAAAGAACATGAAGACCATTATCACAAAATAATGGGTCTGAGGTCAGTGATCCCGGAAGTTAAATTTGATCTGAAAGAAGATGAATATCCGGGGATCCAAGAGCAAATTCGAAACAGAGGATGGGAAGTTCTAACCAATCCTGAGACAAAGGTTGGAAGGAACATGGTTCAGGAATTCTACTCAAATCTGTGGCTGACAGATAAGCAAAGAATGTCTGGAACCGCTTACCATACCTATAGAACCATGGTCAGAGGGAAAGTTATGTACTTCCATCTGGACAAAATAAGAGAAATTTTCAAATTGCCTCAACTGCAAGATGATCCTGACTCCTTTAATAGGAGGATGGTGAGAGTAGATAAAGGGTTGGATCAAGTTCTAGAGGACATATGCCTCCCTGGAACTAAGGATAACCAATTCTAAGGGTGTCCCAAACCAACTCAAGAGGGGAGACCTCAAACCAATTGCAAGAGGTTGGCTAGACTTTATTGGGCGTTCCATATTGCCCACTAGCAACCGTTCTGAGGTTACAATCAAGAGAGCAGTGATGATTTATTGCATTATGCTTGGAAAAGAAGTGGAGGTTCATCATGTGATTGCCTGTGAGATCTATACAATTGCAAATAAAAATTCCACTGAAGCCAAACTGGCTTACCCAAGCTTAATCTCCTTGCTCTGTAAAGAGGCTGGGGTGAAGATGGGAGTAGATGAATTCATACCCATTGAACATCCAATCACCAAGAAGTCAATGGAAGGACAAGTGCAAGACAACTCTATCAAAAGGAGGGCGCAGGAGTTCCTCCCTGAATTTCCTGAAATTGGCTACTGGGCTAGCCTAGAAGCATCTATCACCAAGTTGCAAGAGACTATGGAGCAACTTAAGGAAGAACAGCAGAATCAGAACTGCATGCTCTGCAAATTGCTGAAGGAACAAGAGAAGCAGGGGCGTGAAATCCAAGAGATGAAACGCCAAAAGCTCTCCTCTCAAGCTGAGGGAGCATCCACTTCTCAAAATCAAGGTTGTTGAGTCCTAACTCTGTGAAAACCTCTATCATTAGGAGCCTATTTTTTTCGTTTTTGTTTTGTTTTTCTATTTTTAGTTTCATCCTATATTTATTTTCTGAGTCTTTGTCTTAATTCATAATTAATAAAGTTTATGCCTTAAAGCTATGAATGTCCTATGAATCCATCACCTCTCTTAAAAGAAAAATGCTTTAATCACAAAAGAACAAGAAGTACAGGATTTCGAATTTATCTCTGAAACTAGTTGAATTAGTTTGATGTGGTGACAATACTTTTTGTTTTCTGAATGAATGCTTGAACAGTGCATATGTCTTTTGAATTTGTTATTCATGAATGTTAAAATTGTTGGCTCTTGAAAGAATGATAAAAAAGGAGACATGTTACTGAGGATCTGAAAAATCATAGAAATGATTCTTGAAGCAAGAAAAAGCAGTGAATCAAAAAAAAAAAATTTCAAAAAAAAAAAGAGAAGAAAAGAAAAGAAAAAGAAAGAAATAAAGTTGTGATCCAAGGCAGAAAGAGTGTGCTTAAGAACCTTGGACACCTCTAATTGGGGACTTTAGCAAAGCTGAGTCACAATCTAAAAAGGTTCACCCAATTATGTGTCTGTGGCATGTATGTATCCGGTGGTAATACTGGAAGACAGAGTGCTTTGGGCCACAGCCAAGACTCATAAAGTAGCTGTGTTCAAGAATCATCATACTTAACTAGGAGAATCAATAACACTATCTGGATTCTGAGTTCCTAAAGAAGCCAATCATTCTGAATTTCAGAGGATAGAGTGAGATGCCAAAACTGTTCGGAGGCAAAAAGCTACTAGTCCCGCTCATCTAATTGGAACTATGTTTCTTTGATATTTTGGAGTCTATAGTATATTCTCTTCTTTTTATTCTATTTTGATTTTAGTTGCTTGGGGACAAGCAACAATTTAAGTTTGGTGTTGTGATGAGCGGATAATTTATACGCTTTTTGGCATTGTTTTTAGTATGTTTTTAGTATCTTTTAGTTAGTTTTTAGTATATTTTTATTAGTTTTTAGTTAAAATTCACTTTTCTGGACTTTACTATGAGTTTGTGTGTTTTTCTGTGATTTCAGGTATTTTTTGACTGAAATTGAAGGTTCTGAGCAAAAATCTGATTCAGAGACTGAAAAGGACTGCAGATGCTGTTGGATTCTGACCTCCCTGCACTCGAAGTGGATTTTCTGGAGCTACAGAAGCCCAATTGGCGCGCTCTCAACGTCGTTGGAAAGTAGACATCCTGGGCTTTCCAGCAATATATGATAGTCCATACTTTGCCCAAGATTTGATGGCCCAAACCTGCGTAGCAATTCGGCCTCAGAAATTCCAGCGTTAAACGCCGGAACTGGCATAAAACTTGGAGTTAAACGCCCAAACTGGCATGAGAGCTGGCGTTTAACTCCAGAAAAGGTCTCTACACGAAAATGCTTCATTGCTCAGCCCAAGCACACACCAAGTGGGCCCGGAAGTGGATTTTTCTGTCATTTACTCATTTCTGTAAACCTTAGGATATTAGTTTACTATTAATAGGATCTTTTGACATTGTTTCTGTACCTCATGACATTTTTACACGTTTCTTTGTGTACGTTCCATAGCATGAGTCTCTAAACCCCATGGTTGGGGGTAAGGAGCTCTGCTGTGTCTTGATGGATTAATGCAATTACTACTGTTTCTTATTCAATCATGCTTGCTTCCATTCTAAGATATCACTTGCTCTTAACCCGGATGAATGTGATGATCCGTGACACTCATCATCATTCTCAACTATGAACATGTGCCTGACAACCACCTCTGTTCTACTTTAGATTAAGTAGATATCTCTTGGATTCCTTAACCAGAATCTTCGTGGTATAAGCTAGAACTGATGGCGGCATTCAAGAGAATCCGGAAGGTCTAAACCTTGTCTGTGGTATTCTGAGTAGGATTCAATGACTGAATGACTGTGACGTGCTTCAAACTCCTAGCAGGCAGGGCGTTAGTGACAGACGCAAAAGGATCGATGGATTCTATTCCGGCCTGACCGAGAACCGACAGCTGAATTCCGCTATGCTGTGACAGAGCATATGCAATCGTTTTCACTGAGAGGATGGGAGGTAGCCACTGACAACGGTGAAACCCTACATACAGCTTGCCATGGAAGGAGCCTTGCGTGTTTGATGAAGAAGACAGTAGGAAAGCAGAGATTCAGAAGATGGAGCATCTCCAAAGCCTCAACCTATTCTCCATTACTGCTGAACAAGTACCAATTGCATGTTCTTTTGCCTTTTACAATCAATCCTGATAATTTCTGATATCCTGACTAAGATTTACAAGATAACCATAGCTTGCTTCAAGCCGACAATCTCCGTGGGATCGACCCTTGCTCACACAAGGTATTACTTGGACGACCCAGTGCACTTGCTGGTTAGTTGTGCGGGATTGCAAAAGTGTTATTGCAATTTCGTGCACCAATCCTCAGTAACATGTCTCCTTCTTCATCATTCTTTCAACAACCAACCATTCATGAACAACAAATTCAAAAGACATATGCACTGTTTAAGCATACATTCAGAAAACAAAAGTATTGCCACCACATCAAAATAATTAATCTGTTATAAAATTTAAAATTCATGCAATTCTTCTCTTTTTCAATTAAGAACATTTTTCATTTAAGAAAGGTGATGGATTCATAGGACATTCATAACTTTAAGGCATAGACACTAAGACACTAATGATCACAAGACACAAACATAGGTAAACATAAGCATAATTTTTGAAAAATAAGGAACAAGGAGATTAAAGAACGGGTCCACCTTAGTGATGGCGGCTTGTTCTTCCTCTTGAAGATCTTATGGAGTGCTTGAGCTCCTCAATGTCTCTTCTTTGTTGCTCCTCTCTCAGGATTCTTTGATCTTCTCTAATTTCATAGAGGAGGATGGAATGTTCTTGGTGCTCCACCCTTAGTTGTCCCATGTTGGAACTCAATTCTCCTAGGGAGGTGTTGATTTGCTCCCAATAGTTTTGTGAAGGAAAGTGCATCCCTTGAGGTATCTCAGGGATTTCATGATGAGTGGGATCTCTTGTTTGCTCCATCCTTTTCTTAGTGATGGGCTTGTCCTCATCAATGAGGATGTCTCCCTCTATGTCAACTCCAACTGAATAACAGAAGTGACAAATGAGATGAAGAAAGGCTAACCTTGCCAAGGTAGAGGACTTGTCCGCCACCTTATAAAGTTCTTGGGCTATAACCTCATGAACTTCTACTTCCTCTCCAATCATGATGCTATGAATCATGATGGCCCAGTCTATAGTAACTTCAGACCGGTTGCTAGTGGGAATGATTGAGCGTTGGATAAACTCCAACCATCCCCTAGCCACGGGCTTGAGGTCATGCCTTCTCAGTTGAACCGGCTTCCCTCTTGAATCTCTCTTCCATTGAGCGCCCTCTTCACAAATGTCTATGAGGACTTGGTCCAACCTTTGATCAAAGTTGACCCTTCTAGTGTAAGGGTGTTCATCTCCTTGCATCATAGGCAAGTTGAATGCCAACCTTACATTTTTCGGACTAAAATCTAAGTATTTCCCCCAAACCATTGTAAGCCAATTCTTTGGGTCCGGGTTCACACTTTGATCATGGTTCTTGGTGATCCATGCATTGGCATAGAACTCTTGAACCATTAAGATTCTGACTTGTTGAATGGGCTTGGTAAGAACTTCCCAACCTCTTCTTCGAATCTCATGTCGGATCTTCGGATATTCACTCTTTTTGAGTTTGAAAGGGACCTCGGGGATCACCTTCTTCAAGGCCACAACTTCATAGAAGTGGTCTTGATGCACCCTTGAGATGAATCTCTCCATCTCCCATGACTCGGAGGTAAAAGCTTTTGCCTTCCCTTTCCTCTTTCTAGAGGTTTCTCCGGCCTTGGATGCCATAAATGGTTATGGGAAAACAAAAAGCAGTGCTTTTACCACACCAAACTTAAAAGGTTTGCTCGTCCCCGAGCAAAAGAAGAGAGAAGAGAGTAGAAGAAGAAGAAATGAAGGGGATGGAGATGGCTTTGTTATTCGGCCAAAGGGAGAAGTAGTGTTTAGGTTGTGAGAAAATGAGGGGGTGAAGATGGGTTTATATAGGGGTGGAGAGAGGGGTAGGGTTCGGCTATGGGAGGGTGGGTTTGGGAGGGAAAGTGGTTTGAATTTGAATGGTGAGGTAGGTGGGGTTTTATGAAGGATGGATGTGAGTGGTGAAGAGAAAGATGGGATTTGATAGGTGAGGGGTTTTTGGGGAAGGGGTGTTGAGGTGATTGGTGAAGAAGAGAGAGAGTGGTGGGGTAGGTGGGGATCCTGTGGGGTCCACAGATCTTGAGGTGTCAAGGAAAAGTCATCCCTGCACCAAGTGGCGAGCAAAAATTCTTTCTGTGCCAATTCTGGCGTTAAACGCCGGGCTGGTGCCCATTTCTGGTGTTTAACGCCAACTTCTTGCCCTTTCCTGGCGTTTAACGCCAGTCTGGTGCCCCTTTCTGGCGTTAAACGCCCAGAATAATGCCAGACTGGGCGTTAAACGCCCATTTGCTGCCCTTACTGGCATTTAAATGCCAGCAAGGTCTTCCTCCAGGGTGTGCTATTTTTCTTTCAATTTTTCATTCTGTTTTTGCTTTTTCAAATTATTTTGTGACTTCTCATGATCATCAACCTACAGAAAACATAAAATAACAAAGGAAAATAGATAATTATAACATTGGGTTGCCTCCCAACAAGCGCTTCTTTAATGTCAGTAGCTTGACACATGGAGCCTCACAGATACTCAGAGCAATGTTGGAACCTCCCAACACCAAAATTAGAGTTTGAATGTGGGGGTTCAACACCAAACTTAGAAGATGGTTGTGGCCTCCCAACACCAAACTTAGAGTTTGGTTGTGGGGGCTCTGTTTGACTCTGTTTTGAGAGAAGCTCTTCATGCTTCCTCTCCATGGTGACAGAGGGATATCCTTGAGCCTTAAACACAAAGGATTCTTCATTCACTTGAATGATCAATTCTCCTCTGTTCACATCAATCACAGCCTTTGCTGTGGCTAGGAAGGGTCTGCCAAGGATGATGGATTCATCCATGCACTTCCTAGTCTCTAGGACTATAAAATCAGTAGGGATGTAATGGTCTTCAATCTTTACCAGAACATCCTCTACAAGTCCATAAGCTTGTTTTCTTGAATTGTCTGCCATCTCTAGTGAGATTCTTGCAGCTTGTACCTCAAAGATCCCTAGCTTCTCCATTACAGAGAGAGGCATGAGGTTTATACTTGACCCTAAGTCACACAGAGCCTTCTTAAAGGTCATGGTGCCTATGGTACAAGGTATTGAAAACTTTCCAGAATCTTGTCTCTTTTTGAGGTAATTTCTGCCTAGACAAGTAATCCAGTTCTTTGGTGAGCAAAGGGGGTTCATCCTCCCAAGTCTCATTACCAAATAACTTGTCATTTAGCTTCATGATTGCTCCAAGGTATTTAGCAACTTGCTCTTCAGTGACATATTCATCCTCTTCAGAGGAAGAATACTCATCAGAGCTCATGAATGGTAGAAGTAAATCCAATGGAATCTCTATGGTCTCAGTGTGAGCCTCAGATTCCCATGGTTCCTCATTAGGGAACTCATTGGAGGCCAGTGGACGTCCATTGAGGTCTTCCTCAGTGGCGTTCACTGCCTCTTCCTCCTCTCCTAGTTCGGCCATGTGGATCATGTTAATGGCCTTGCATTCTCCTTTTGGATTCTCTTCTGTATTGCTTGGAAGAGTACTAGGAGGAAGTTCAGTAATTTTCTTGCTCAGCTGTCCCACTTGTGCCTCCAAGTTTCTAATGGAGGACCTTGTTTCAGTCATGAAACTTTGAGTGATTTTGATTAGATCAGAGACCATGGTTACTAAGTCAGAGTGGTTTTGCTTAGAATTCTCTGTCCGTTGCTGAGAAGATGATGGAAAAGGCTTGCCATTGCTAAACCTGTTTCTTCCACCATTATTGTTGTTGAAACCTTGTTGAGGTCTTTGTTGATCCTTCCATGAGAGATTTGGATGATTTCTCCATGAAGAATTATAGGTGTTTCCATAGGGTTCTCCCATGTAATTCACTTCTTCCATTGAAGGGTTCTCAGGATCATAAGCTTCTTCTTCAGATGAAGCGTCCTTAGTACTGCCTGGTGTAGCTTGCATTCCAGACAGACTTTGAGAAATCAAATTGACTTGCTGAGTCAATATTTTATTCTGAGCCAATATGGCATTCAGAGTATCAATCTCAAGAACTACTTTCTTCTGATTCGTCCCATTGTTCACAGGATTCCTTTCAGAAGTGTACATGAATTGGTTATTTGCAACCATTTCAATGAGCTCTTGAGCTTCTACAGGCGTCTTCTTCAGATGAAGAGATCCTCCAGCAGAGCTATCCAATGACATCTTGGATAGTTCAGAGAGACCATCATAGAAAATACCTATGATGCTCCATTCAGAAAGCATGTCAGAGGGACACTTTCTGATCAATTGTTTGTATCTTTCCCAAGCTTCATAGAGGGATTCTCCTTCCTAATGTCTGAAGGTTTGGACTTCCACTCTAAACTTACTCAATTTTTGAGGTGGAAAGAACTTTGCCAAGAAGGCATTGACTAGCTTTTCCTAAGAGTTCAGGCTTTCTTTAGGTTGTGAGTCCAACCATATCCTAGCTCTGTCTCTTACAGCAAAAGGGAATAGCATAAGTCTGTAGACCTCAGGGTCAACCCCATTAGTCTTGACAGTGTCACATATTTGCAAGAATTCAGCTAAAAACTGACGAGGATCTTCCAATGGAAGTCCATGGAACTTGCAATTCTGTTGCATTAGAGAAACTAATTGAGGCTTAAGCTCAAAGTTGTTTGCTCCAATGGCAGGGATAGAGATGCTTCTTCCATAGAACTCGGGAGTAGGTTCAGAAAAGTCACCCAGCACCTTCCTTGCATTGTTGGCATTGTTGTTGTTTTCGACTGCCATGGGTTCTTCTTCTTTGAAGATTTCAGTTAGGTCCTCTACAGAGAGTTGTGCCTTAGCTTCTCTTAGCTTTCGCTTCAAGGTCCTTTCAGGTTCAGGGTCAGGCTCAACAAGAATGCTTTTGTCTTTGCTCCTACTCATATGAAAGAGAAAAGAACAAGAAAATGTGGAATCCTCTATGTCACAGTATAGAGATTCCTTGAGGTGTCAGTGTAACAACCCTGATTTTCGAGTACATGAGATCTTTTCTGAAAGTACGAATTTCTCCGGAAGATCAGTAAAGGGAACACCTCTGTTATATCATCAAGCATCTCAATCCTCATTATCATTATGTCATCCTTAAGCTAGAACCTCCTTTGAGGCAAGCTCGATAATGCAATCGCGAAGAACCTAGTTTTTAAACCGTATCGGTTGGCAGTTTTGATTCTGATTCTTGTAAATAGTCTTTCTTTGACGAACCGGACTCGATTCATGAGAGGATAGAGATAATAGTATAATATTATCATTATATTAGTATTAGAAAATGCTTGAATGATATTATAAGGTTACCTAGTCTATTTTTGTTAAAAACAGAAAATCAGTTTAACCGGGTTTACGGTTTACTGGTGCAGCTTAGCACCAGTACTCTCTGATGACTTTAGCAATGCTAAGGCCTCATTATACATGTTCTATTATCATAATAAATATGTTACTAGTGTCATTTATGCTAGTAGCTCAGAAAATAATTTTTAGAGATGTTTTTACGAGTGTTCCGATACACCTAGTTTTAGTAGTTGTACACCAGAGATATTTTAATATTATTTTAATCCACCTCCAAGCCAACCAATCACAACTCACCCTACACCCCCAAAACCCCCAAGGCTGCCTCATTTGCTCATTGTGGCCGAAAATCACCAAGAGAAAAAGGAGAGAAAGTTCTTGGTTCATAAATCTTCAAAGCTTGATTTCTTCTGAACTAAAACTCAAATCAAAACTCCGATTTCACCAAAATGATCCTCTCTTCTTCCTCTACATAACCATATAATATATCAAGGCTGGAAATAAGGTGAGATGGCTGTCTCCCTCCCTCTTCAATTTGGTTTTCAAGGAAAACCATGCAAAACATGTGTTTTCTTGATGTTCCTCCTTAGGAATCATGCTTAACTTGACTTGAGGGCCAAGTAACATTAATTTCCAGCAACTCTAAGGTGATAAATACCTTCCTAACATGCTGAGTGAGATTTGGTCAGTTGGGAGTTTTTGGATTTAAAGTTGTTCTTGATGTGTTTTAGGAGGAAAAAGTGCTTTAAGAACACTTCAAAGAGTAACCGGATTTGGAGCAGCAAATCAAAGTAGGGTGTCACGAAATTAATCTTGATTATTTGTGTTTGAGAAGTGTGAATGTTGTATGATTTGGCTGTGCTAAAAAGTGGTTGCATATATGATTGATTCTTGGTGAAAATTTGGTGAAATTTTGATGAAATTTGATGAAATTCAAGCTATGAATGTGTGTTCTTGTGGCTGCTGGAAAAACGAACCCTAGGCCCTAAATTGAGGTTCAATTTGTGTTGAAATCATGTGGAAAAGATGGGGTTTTAGTGGCTGGGAATTTATTATGAATTTTGGAAAAAATCGGTTGCTGAAAAGATTGAAAAACGGGTAAAAACAGAGAAAGAATCTGAAGAATTTATGAAGAACACGAAGAACACTTTGAGTGTGGTGAAGAACAATGAAGAACACCTTTTTGATTCATAAAAGGGCAAGGAAGTAATTATTTTGGTGTTTGAGGGGTTATTTTGTAATTTCTGAAAGTTAGGGTGGTAAAAGTAGAAATATTAAAAGTTACGGGTGGTAAAAAGTGAATTTTAAAGGTTAAAAGTTAAAGTAAAGTTAATTTTCGAAAATATATTAATAAAATAATAAATAATAATAAAATATTAAATACTAATATTTAATTAAAAATAATAAAATAATGCGAAAAAGGCAGTTTTCTGTAAAAGCTTTACAAAGACAATTTTAAGCGCAGAATCTCATAATTACCTTCATAAAACACTTAGGGAGTGGTAAGAACATATTAGTGAGGCAAAGATAAATAAAAGATAAAAAGTTGAAGAAAAGATAAAAATCGAAGAAAAAGTCTGTAAAGTTTTAATGACAGAAAAACAGACAGACATTAGTGAACGAACTAGGGCAACATAGTTAGTCCTTGAGTTGCGACTAGGGTTAGGTATAATATGAAAAGTTAAACTGTTTCAGTATAGACTTAATGAACCTATACTTGGGACAAGCTAAACTATTCATACCGAAATTTACATAAGCTTTAAATACATACGTTAAGTAGAGAAATCAGAGCAGAATAAAGTAACACAGAGAACATAGTAACCAGAACAGAGTAAAGAGATACGAAGGAAAAAGAGTAATATGATAAAGAGAAATGGTTTGAGCCAAGCTTTTGTACAAGTGAAAGATGTAAAGTTTGTATAGTATGGTTGAACAAAGAAAGAGAAAGATATTGTATAAGAATATGTAACTGGAGATGAATAATGAGAATGATAACTTATGATGACAATTACACTGATTCTGTTGAGGAAAAGTATTCAGTTTATGAAATTGTTGGCAAGGACGTAGGTATTGTCCCGCTTGCGTATTTATGATTATAAAAGAGAATAAAAAGCAGAGGGCCTGTTGAAAGGTCATTTGTTGCTTAAAGCAACCCAAGAGCTTCTGTAGGGAAACTAGGATACCTACAGAAATTTTCCGTTCACAAGAGCTTCTGTAGGGAAACTAGGATACCTACAGCAATTTTTCGTTCACAAGAGCTTCTATAGGGAAACTAGGATACCTACAGCAATTTTCCGTTCACAAGAGCTTCTGTAGGGAAACTAGGATACCTACAGCAATTTTTCGTTCCCAAGAGTATATTTCCTGCGAGTAGAAAGCAGAGGCTGTCTCAATAGAGCTGCTAATAATTATATGCGCATTTATTTGAACAGAAAATCGTATTTGGGAAATCGGGAACTCGTGACCGGATAAATGTCGGGAATGCAGGTGCTAACCGACACATGAGCTCATGGCCTGTACTAGGACTAGACGTGCATCATTCTTGTCTGCGCATCATTCTCTGTTGCATTCCTTTCTGTGTGTGATCTATTTCTTTGTGTTTGTTTGCTTGTATGCTATTTCTATGTTTTATTTTCTTGTATTCTTTTGTTTGTGTTCTGCTTTCTATTGCCTCTACTTTCTCTTTCTATCTTTATCTTTTGGTTACTGCTTCGCTATATTCTATTATTCGTCTGCTAATCGACCCCAAATAAATGAATATAACTAATAACCCCGACCCTACTGATGTGTGGAAAACGATCCAACACAAAACTCACCGGCAAGTGTACCGGGTCGCATCAAGTAATAATAACTCACATGAGTGAGGTCGATCCCACAGGGATTGAAGGATTGAGCAATTTTAGTTTAGTGGGTGATTTAGTCAAGCGAATCAAGCTTTGGTTGAGTGATTTGTGTTTAGCAGGAAGTAAATGACAGTAAATGTAAAGGGGAAAGGGATAAGTGCAGTAAATTAAAGAACAGGAAAGTAAATGTTGCAGAATCTTAAAGAACAAGAAAGTAAATGGCTGAAACTTAAAGTGCAAGAAATATAAATTGCAGTAACTTAAATGGCAAGAAATGTAAATTGCTTGAATGTAAAAGGGATTTGAGGACTGGGATTGCAAAATCTAAACAAAGAGAAAGTAAATTGCAACAATTAATAGAGCAAAAATTGAATTGGAAGCAATGATAATTCAAACAAAAGTTGAAATTGAAATGCAGCAAGGTTCACAGAAGAACCAAAAGTAAAATTTGGTCTCAGGTCTCAAGAGACTAGGTAGCAGAGCCTAGATCTCTATTTGCCTTCCTAGATCCAAGTTCACAAAGCAATTGACAAGAAATTGAAGAAGAAGCAGTAAAGGAAATTGAAATTGATTGTAATTATGCAGAAAGGAATTAAAAGAGAATTTGAATGGGAATTGAGACAGAATTTCCTCAATTTCTCACACCCAAAACTCAAAACAAGGAAATTAAAAATGCTCTAGCAAGAATGAGGAAGAAGAGAGATCAATTCCCCTCCCCAATTCTCTGAAATCTCGGTGGAGTCACCAAGAGAAGTTGCAGAATTCAAAACTCAAAGAGAGTGCAAAAATAAGTCAAAAGTTTAAAAGTGAAAGTAAAGGTCCTAATTACATCAAACTAACTCCTATTTATACACTTTCTATTCTTGGATTTTTGGGTTTGGATGGGCTTTTGAATTGGTGAAGAAATGAATTAAAATGGGGATTTAATTTGCATTTTCGGCCCATGAGAAGTTGCTCCCAGGAGGCTGCCTTGCCCTTGTGGAGGGCAGGGCAGAAAATTGATGCTTGTTGGTGCGGCTTTGGTGCGGCCAGGATCGAGCTTGATGCGCAGAATGCTGCCCTGCCCGCGCCAAGGGCAGGGCAGAAAAAGTTGGTGCGCCAGAAATTGCCTTGGTGCGCTGTTGGTGCGGCCAGAATCAAGAATTGGTGCGCCAGAATTTGCCTTGGTGCATAGGATGCTGCCCTGCCCTCGCGGAGGGCAGGGCAGAAAAAATTGGTGCTGCCAGGAATGAGTGTGGTGCGCGCTGGTGCTGCCAGGAGAGGGATTTAGTGCGCCAGAAATGTTTCTTGGTGCGCCAGATCCATGCACCAACAAAATGCTGCCCTGCCCTCGCGGAGGGCAGGGCAGTGTTTCCAACTTTGATGTCCCGTGTTCGAATCTGGGCGGACGCACACGCTACTCAATTTTCCTTGGTTTCTTGGCACGGCACTCAACCTTAGTTCCTTGCTTCTTCCTTGTTCCGTGTTCGATTCTTGTGGCATGCATGGGTGACATTTTTCCTTTGAATTTCCCCCTTGGTGAGCCCGATTCTACCCTTGTGGAGGGCAGGGCAAGGTTTTGTTCTTCTTGATTCCAAGGCACAAAATTGTGCTCTGCCCTTGGAGTGGGCAGGGCAGAGTTGCCTTCTCTTCTTGGTTTTCTTATGTTGCCCTCCTAGAGGGCAGTGTGCCCTTGTGGAGGGCAAACATTGCCTCCCCTTTGCATGCGGCACACTTCCTTTCTCTTTGACCACACTTTCCTTTCCTTGGGCTACACTTCTTAGGCCACGCTTTTCCTTTTCTTTTCTTTTCTTCACCTACAATAAACCAAAACAACCACTCAAAGTATCACTAAATTCAAGAGGCTTATAAATCAATTAAAATTCAATTAGAATTAGCTTAAACCTCATGGATTAACATTAATTTCATGGTGGTTGCTTGATTTAGAGAAGTTATGTATTTTCACTCCAAATCACTTAGGATGCAAGAAAGTGCATAAATGCTAACAAAACAAGTGAAATTAGCTTGAAAAATGGGTATATGATGACTTGTCATCACCTACTAAGAACTCCCCAGTTCTTACCCCTTCTCTCTCCCTTCCCCTTCAGATGGAAGTAAGAGTACCTTACCGTAGTTCGTTGATGATGGTTCTGCGAAGAGGATCCTGCTCTAGATAGTCTTCTGAGTCTAGGGTGAATATCATTCTCTAATTATACGTATATACTGTGAGACCAGCCAACGTCTGCACCCCGTTCGTATGCGCTCTTTAACCTAAAACCCGTGTACAAGACTCCTGTTGTGTGGCTACTTGATGTGGTACCAAAGAGACGTTCTATGGCAATGTCTGATCGTGCAGAGGAGCAGCAGACGATGTTCTACCTTTTGGTGACGTTCCACCTGACTTGAGTTTTGAAGACTTAGAACATACTTTCCCTCGCTTTAGTAGTTTAGAGGGACTAGGCGAGTATAGAGTCTAGGCTAGCCTGGGTGCCAGCTTAGGGACTTCTTGAACAGGTCAGGACCTGGGATGTTGTATATATATATATGTATATAGATATTATTTAGCTATATCTAGGGGTGTTCTAACTAAAGGTCTATACTCTAACAAAGGCTGGATAAATGAATGTTTCTAGCTACTCGTGATGTATTTATGTGTGGTTGTTTATAATTGACTTATCTGTTATTACTTGTGGATTGATTATGACTGATTCCGTCTATTAACCCAAATGTTTTCAAACAAAAAAAATAAAAATAAAAAAATAATATACCTCGCAAATTAACCACGTTTTTAACAACGAATCAGGCTCATATGATAAATAATAGATAATAATTAGGAAGACAAATTGGTAGCGCTCAGTTTCCGGTATGATCTAGACATGTTGAAAATTGGGTCGTTACAATTTGGTATCAGAGCAGTTCGTTCCCAGTAGAGCCTGGGGAGTGGACTGACTATGCTTCATTGCATACTCTGTTGTGTGTCTCATGCGTATAGGATATCCCAGTGATATATGTTGCATGATTGTTTCTGTGTTTTCATTTTGGGAATGTTTACACTTGACTTGAAGTGTTAAGACTGATCACCTTAACAATGATTGTTTGGTGTGAACAATACTATAATGGGTTCACGGAGACAAGGCGTACGGGAAGGAATTCCTAATGTTAACTACGAGAGGGAACAAGAAACGTTTATGGCTACCATGAATGACGTGGCTGAAGTAGTGCGTGAAGCTGCTGTAGGAGCGGCTAGGGCTGTTGAACGTCTCGGAGTGAGAAATGGGGACGAGAATGGATACGGAGAAGATAATGGAATCGATGAGAACAACTTAGGGCATCCTGAAAGACCTATGACCCTTGCGACCTTTCTGAAGGTTAATCCGCCTAAGTTCAAGGGTACACTCGTTGCGACTGACGCTGATAACTGGTTTCGAGGTATTGAACGATCACTAAGGGCGCAGCATGTTCCGGAAGGACAACCCGTGGAGTTTGCTACTTCTATGCCTGAGGGAGAAGCTGAGTACTGGTGGCAGGAGATACAGCGACTGCTACAACATAATGAAAATAACATTCCTTAGGATATCTTTAGGGACGAATTTTATAAAAAATATTTTCCGGGAGCAGCACGAGATGCTAGGAAGATGGAGCTTATGCAGTTGAAACAAGGGGATATGACTATTGCTGAGTATGCCCGTAAGTTTGATGACTTGTGTTGTTTCTCCAAGATTTGTCATGGGGATCCTACTGACCTTGAAGAATGGAAGTGCTTGAAGTTTGAAGGAGGCCTTTGTGTTGATCTGATAAGTTCAATAGTTTCGCTGGAGATACGTAATTTTGCCGAATTAGTCAACAAGAGCAAGTTAGTGGAAGAATGTATTAAGAAAGTGACTGTGGCTAAAGTGAGTCGCCAAGGATTTCCACCAAGGCGTCTTAGCAATCATCAGACAGCTGGGAGAAGGGTGCATTTTAAAGCACGTGGCATACGACAGTGTAAGAACCTATAAGTTGGTAACATTACTGATCGCCGTATGGGTACGTGGTGCACGAAATTACAATAACACTTTTGCAACTCCGCACAACTAACCAGCAAGTGCACTGGGTCGTCCAAGTAATACCTTGCGTGAGCAAGGGTCGATCCCACGGAGATTGTCGGCTTGAAGCAAGCTATGGTTATCTTGTAAATCTTAGTCAGGAGATCAGAAATTATCAGGATTGATTGTGAAAAGCAAAAGAACATGAAATGGTTACTTGTATTGCAGTAATGGAGAATAGGTTGAGGTTTTGGAGATGCTCCGTCTTCTGAATCTCTGCTTTCCCACTGTCTTCTTCATCAAACACGCAAGTCTCCTTCCATGGCAAGCTCGTGTAGGGTCTCACCGTTGTCAATGGCTACCTCCCATCCGCGCAGTGAAAGCTAATGCACGCACTCTGTCACAGTACTGCCAATCACCGGTTTGGTTCCCTCCCCTACCGGAATAGAATCCCTCTTTTGCGTCTGTCACTAACGCCCAGTAGGTTACAGGTTTGAAGCACGTCACAGTCATTCAATCATTGAATCCTACTCAGAATACCACAGACAAGGTTTAGACCTTCCGGATTCTCTTGAATACTGCCATCAGGTCCAGCCTATACCACGAAGATTCCGATTAAAGAACCCAAGAGATAACTACTCAATCTAAGATAGAACAGAGGTGGTTGTCAGGCACATGTTCATAGTTGAGAATGATGATGATTGTCACGGATCATCACATTCATCCGGATTAAGAACAAGTGTTATCTTAGAATGGAAGCAAGCATGATTGAATAAGAAACAGTAGTAATTGCATTAATCCATCAAGACACAGCAGAGCTCCTCACCCCCAACCATGGGGTTTAGAGACTCATACTGTGGAAAGAAACGTGTACAAAATGTTATGAGGTCATAAGGTACCGATTACAATGTCAAAATATCCTATAAATAGTAAACTAGTATCCTAAGGTTTACAGAAATGAGTAAATGACAGAAAAATCCACTTCCGGGCCCACTTGGTGTGTGCTTGGGCTGAGCATTGAAGCTTTTATGTGTAGAGACGTTTTCTGGAGTTAAACGCCAGCTTTCATGCCAGTTTGGGCGTTTAACTCCAAATTTTATTCCAGTTCCGGCGTTTAACGCTGGAATTTCTGTAGGTGACTTTGAGCGCCGGTTTGGGCCATCAAATCTTGGGCAAAGTATGGACTATTATATATTTCTGGAAAGCCCAGGATGTCTACTTTCCAATGCCGTTGAGAGCGCGCCAATTGGGCTTCTGTAGCTCCAGAAAATCCACTTCGAGTTCAGGGAGGTCAGAATCCAACAGCATCTGCAGTCCTTTTCAGTCTCTGGATCAGATTTTTGCTCAGAACCTTCAATTTCAGTCAGAAAATACCTGAAATCACAGAAAAACACACAAACTCATAGTAAAGTCCAGAAAAGTGAATTTTAACTAAAAACTAATAAAAATATACTAAAAACTAACTAAAAGATACTAAAAACATACTAAAAACAATGCCAAAAAGCGTACAAATTATCCGCTCATCACAACACCAAACTTAAATTGTTGCTTGTCCTCAAGCAACTGAAAATCAAAATAGGATAAAAAGAAGAGAATATACTATAGACTCCAAATTATCAATGAAACTTAGCTCCAAATTAGATGAGCGGGACTAGTAGCTTTTTGCCTCCGAACAGTTTTGGCATCTCACTTTATCCTTTGAAATTCAGAATGATTGGCTTCTTTAGGAACTCAGAATCCAGATGGTGTTATTGATTCTCCTAGTTAAGTATGATGATTCTTAAACACAGCTACTTATTGAGTCTTGGCCGTGGCCCAAAGCACTCTGTCTTCCAGTATTACCACCGGATACATACATGCCACAGACACATAATTGGGTGAACCTTTTCAGATTGTGACTCAGCTTTGCTAAAGTCCCCAATTAGAGGTGTCCAGGGTTCTTAAGCACACTCTTTTTGCCTTGGATCACAACTTTATTTCTTTCTTTTCCTTTTCTTTTTCTTTCTCCCCTTTTTTTTCGTTTTTCTCCTTCTCTTTTTTTTTTTTGTATTCACTGCTTTTTCTTGCTTCAAGAATCATTTTTATGATTTTTCAGATCCTCAGTAACATGTCTCCTTTTTCATCATTCTTTCAAGAGCCAACAATTTTAACATTCATGAACCACAAATTCAAAAGACATATGCACTGTTTAAGCATACATTCAGAAACAAAAGTATTGCCACCACATCAAACTAATTAAGCTAGTTTTAAAGATGAATTCGAAATCCTGTACTTCTTGTTCTTTTGTGATTAAAACATTTTTCATTTAAGAAAGGTGATGGATTCATAGGACATTCATAACTTTAAGGCATAGACACTAAGACACTAATGATCATAAGACACAAACATGGGTAAACATAAGCATAAATTTTCGAAAAACAGAAGAATAAAGAACAAGGAGATTAAAGAACGGGTCCACCTTAGTGATGGCAACTTGTTCTTCCTCTTGAAGGTCTTAATGAGTGCTTGAGCTCCTCAATGTCTCTTCCTTGTCTTTGTTGCTCCTCTCTCATGATTCTTTGATCTTCTCTAATTTCATGGAGGAGGATGGAATGTTCTTGATGCTCCACCCTTAGTTGTCCCATGTTGGAACTCAATTCTCCTAGGGAGGTGTTAATTTGCTCCCAATAGTCTTGTGGAGGAAAGTGCATCCCTTGAGGTATCTCAGGGATTTCTTGATGAGAGGGGTCTCTTGTTTGCTCCATCTTCTTCTTTAGTGATGGGCTTTAGGTCATGCTTTGGATGCCATAAATGGTTATGGAAAAACAAAAAGCAATGCTTTTACCACACCAAACTTAAAAGGTTTGCTCGTCCTCGAGCAAAAGAAGAAAGAAGAGAGTAGAAGAAGAAGAAATGAGGAAGAAGGGAGTGACTCTGTGTTCGACCAAAGAGGGGAAGAAGTGGTGTTTTGGGTGTGTGAGAATGAAGGAGTGAAGATGATAGTGAGATTTGATAGGTGGGTGGTTTTTAGGTAAGAGGTATTGAGGTGATTGGTGAATGGGTGAAGAAGATGAGAGAGTGGTGGGGTTGGTTGGGGATCCTGTGGGGTCCACAGATCCTGAGGTGTCAAGAAAAAGTCATCCCTGCACCAAATGGCACTCAAAATCACGTTTTGAGGCATTTCTGGCGTTAAACGCCAGGCTGGTGCCCATTCCTGGCGTTTAACGCCAGGTTCTTGCCCTTTTCTGGCGTTTAACGCCAGTCTGGTGCCCCTTTCTGGCGTTAAACGCCCAGAATGGTGCCAGACTGGGCGTTAAACGCCCAACTGCTAGCCTTACTGGCGTTTAAACGCCAGTGAGTTCTTCCTCCAGGGTGTGCTATTTTTCTTCCTATTTTTCATTCTGTTTTTGCTTTTTCAATGGATTTTGTGACTTCTTATGATCATCAACCTACAAAAAACATAAAATAACAAAAGAAAATAGTTAATTATAAAACATTGGGTTGCCTCCCAACAAGCGCTTCTTTAATGTCAGTAGCTTGACAGTGGGCCCTCATGGAGCCTCACGGAGGCTTAGAGCAATGTTGGAACCTCCCAACACCAAACTTAGAGTTTGAATGTGGGGGTTCAACACCAAACTTAGAAGTTGGTGGTGGCCTCCCAACACCAAACTTAGAGTTTGACTGTGGGGGCTCTGTTTGACTCTGTTTTGAGAGAAGCTCTTCATGCTTCCTCTCCATGGTTACAGAAGAAGAACCTTTATAGTCTGCACTGTCTGCAAGCCACGGAACTTCCTGAATAGCAAACAATTGCTCATCCGGAAAGGTTTCAGAGATCTCAGTAGGAAAGAGGGATGCTCCTGCTACTGGTTCTATCCTTGACAGGTGATCAGCTACTTGATTCTCTGTCCCTTTTCTGTCTCTTATTTCTATATTAAACTCTTGCAGAAGCAACACCCATCTTATGAGCCTGGGTTTTGAATCCTGCTTTGTGAGTAGATATTTAAGAGCAGCATGGTCAGTGTACACAATCACCTTTGATCCTACTAAATAAGATCTGAACTTGTCAATGGCATAAACCACTGCAAGCAACTCTTTTTCTGTGGTTGTGTAGTTCTTCTGTGCCTCATTTAGAATACGGCTGCCATAATGAATGACGTGCAGAAGCTTACCATGCCTTTGTCCCAAAACTGCACCAATGGCATGGTCACTGGCATCACACATTAGTTCAAATGGTAATGTCCAGTCTGGTGCAGAGATGACTGGTGCTGTGACCAGCTTAGCTTTCAGGGTCTCAAACGCCTGCAGACACTCCTTATCAAAGATAAATGGTGTGTCAGCAGCTAGCAGATTACTCAGAGGTTTGGCAATTTTCGAAAAATCCTTTATGAACCTTCTGTAGAATCCTGCATGCCCCAGAAAGCTTCTGATTGCCTTAACATTGGTAGGTGGTGGTAATTTTTCAATTACTTCAACTTTAGCTTGATCGACCTCTATTCCCTTGTTTGAAATTTTATGCCCAAGGACAACTCCTTCAGTCACCATAAAGTGACATTTTTCCCAGTTTAAAACTAGGTTGGTCTCTTGGCATCTTTTCAGAACAAGTGCTAGATGGTTAAGGCAGGAGCTGAATGAGTCTCCAAATACTGAAAAGTCATCCATGAAGACTTCCAGAAATCTCTCTACCATATCTGAGAAGATAGAGAGCATGCACCTCTGAAAGGTTGCAGGTGCATTGCACAGACCAAAAGGCATCCTCCTGTAGGCAAATACTCCAGAAGGACATGTAAATGCTGTTTTCTCTTGGTCCTGAGGATCTACTGCAATTTGGTTATAACCTGAATAGCCATCCAAAAAGCAGTAGTATTCATGACCTGCTAGTCTTTCTAGCATCTGGTCTATGAATGGTAAAGGAAAATGATCCTTTCTGGTGACTGTATTGAGCCTTCTGTAGTCAATACACATACGCCACCCTGTAACTGTCCTTGTAGGAACCAGTTCATTCTTTTCATTATGAACCACTGTCATGCCTCCCTTCTTAGGGACAACGTGGACAGGGCTCACCCAGGGGCTATCAAAAATAGGATAAATAATCCCAGCCTCTAGTAACTTAGTGACCTCTTTCTGCACCACCTCCCTCATGGCTGGATTTAGCCGCCTTTGTGGTTGAACCACTGGCTTAGCATCATCCTCCAATAGGATCTTGTGCATGCATCTTGCTGGGCTAATGCCCTTAAGATCACTTATGGACCACCCAAGAGCTGTCTTGTGTGTCCTTAGCACTTGAATTAGTGCTTCCTCTTCCTGTGGATTTAAAGCAGAGCTTATGATCACTGGAAAAGTGCCATCTTCTCCCAGAAATGCATATTTCAGGGATGGTGGTAGTGGTTTGAGCTCTGGTTTAGGAGGCTTGTCTTCTTCCTGAGGAATTTTCGGAATTTCTTTTATTTCCTTTAGTTCCTCCAGATCAGGCTGAACATCTTTAAAGATGTCATCCAGCTCTGATTCAAGACTTTCAGTCATGTTGACCTCCTCCACCAAAGAGTCAATAATATCAGTGCTCATGCAGTCATTGGGTGTGTCTGGATGCTGCATAGCTTTGACAACATTCAACTTGAACTCATCCTCATTGACTCTCAGGGTTATTTCCCCTTTGTGTACATCAATGAGAGTTCGTCCAGTTGCTAGGAAAGGTCTTCCTAGAATAAGAGTTACACTCTTGTGCTCTTCCATTTCCAGCACTACAAAGTCAGTTGGAAAGGCAAATGGCCCAACCTTGACAATCATATCCTCTATTATGCCTGATGGATATTTAATGGAGCCATCAGCAAGTTGGAGGCATATCCGGGTTGGTTTGACTTCTCCAGTCAACCCAAGCTTTCTGATAGTGGATGCAGGTATTAGATTGATGCTTGCTCCAAGATCACATAGGGCTGTCTTGGTGCAAGCGCCTTCTAATGTGCATGGTATTATAAAGCTTCCAGGATCTTGAAGCTTTTCTGGTAAGCTTTTTAGTATGACTGCACTGCATTCTTCAGTGAGAAACACTTTTTCAGTTTCTCTCCAATCCTTCTTATGACTTAAGATCTCTTTCATGAACTTAGCATAAGAAGGTATTTGCTCAAGTGCCTCTGCAAACGGAATCTTTATTTCAAGAGTCCTTAGATAGTCTGCAAAGCGGGCAAATTGCTTATCCTGTTCCGCTTTGCGGAGTTTCTGAGGATAAGGCATCTTGGCTTGATATTCCTCAACCTTAGATGCTGCAGGTTTATTCCTTACAGAAGTGGTTGAAGAAGCCTTGTTAGAGGGATAATCATCAGCACTCTCAGGTGTCTGATCCTCCTTGGGCGTTTGAACGCCAGGATTGGGTGGAAAATGGGCGTTAAACGCCAGCTTTTCCCCCTTTTCTGGCGTTTGAACGCCAGAACTGGGCAAGGAATGGGCGTTTAACGCCAGTTTTCCTTCCCTTTCTGGCGTTTGAACGCCAATAACATTCCTCTCTGGGCTCTTACTGTCCTCAGAGGGATTTTGAACAGTGGTTTGGTTATCCTCTGTCAATTGTTCCTTGTTTGGCTTTTTGCTCTTTTGAGCAGTGGTATTCAGTGTTCTCCCACTCCTTAATTGAACTGCTTGACATTCCTCTGTTATCTGTTTAGATATTTGCTGTTTTGCTTGATTCAACTGCAGTTCTATGCTCTTGTTAGCAACCTTAGTATCATGGAGCATTTCTTTAAATTCTGCTAACTGTTCAGTCATCCGGAGCAATTGTTGATTAAGCTCAATTATCTGTTCTTGAGGATGAGGGTCATTGACTACTGTCATGATTTCCTCTTTTGGAGAGAACTCATTGCTAGAGTACAAATATTGATTTCTAGCAACAGTGTCTATAAGCTCTTGAGCTTCTTCAATTGTCTTCCTCATGTGTATAGATCCACCAGCTGAGTGGTCTAAAGACATCTGAGCTTTTTCTGTAAGCCCATAGTAGAAAATGTCTAACTGTACCCACTCTGAAAACATTTCAGAGGGACATTTCCTTAGCATACCTCTATACCTCTCCCAGGCATTATAAAGGGATTCATTATCCTCTTGTTTAAAGCCTTGGATGTCCAGCCTTAGCTGTGTCATCCTCCTTGGAGGGTAAAAGTGATTCAGGAATTTGTCTGACAACTGTTTCCATGTCTTTATGCTTGCTGTAGGTTGGTTATTCAACCACCTTTTAGCTTGATCTTTTACAGCAAATGGAAACAGTAATAGTCTATAGACATCCTGATCTACCTCTTTATCATGTACTGTGTCAGCAATATGTAAAAACTGTGCCAGAAACTCAGTAGGTTCTTCCTGTGGAAGACCGGAATACTGGCAATTTTGCTGCACTATGATAATGAGTTGAGGATTTAGCTCAAAGCTGCTTGCTTTGATGGGAGGTATACAGATGCTACTCCCATATGCAGCTGTAATGGGGTTAGCAAATGACCCCAGAGTCCTTTTGGACTGATTAATTCCACTTAAGTCCATGATGGACAAAAGGGAAATGATAATGATTGCAAAGGGATAAATTTTGTTTATTTATTTTTTTTTTTTGAAATAACCGAAAAAATCAAAATAAAATAAAATAAAATAAGAGGAAAATAAAATAAAAATTCGAAAATAAAAAATAAAATAAGATCAAAGCAAATTGAGAACTGAATCAATTAGTAATTAAAAAGATTTTGAAAACAGCAATTAAAAAGATATGATTGAAAAGTTTTTATGAAAAAGATTTGATTTTTAAAAAGAGGAAAGAGAAAAACACAAAATGACACCAAACTTAAAATTTTTAGAAATCAAACACTAATTTTTTCGAAAATTTTAAAGGAAAAACACAAAGAGGACACCAAACTTAGAATATGAAACTAGACTCAACTAAAAGACTCTAAACCAACAAAAATAAAACAGTCCTAATCTAAGCAACAAGATAAGCCGTCAGTTGTCCAAACTCGAACAATCCCCGGCAACGGCGCCAAAAACTTGGTGCACGAAATTGCAATAACACTTTTGCAACTCCGCACAACTAACCAGCAAGTGCACTGGGTCGTCCAAGTAATACCTTGCGTGAGCAAGGGTCGATCCCACGGAGATTGTCGGCTTGAAGCAAGCTATGGTTATCTTGTAAATCTTAGTCAGGAGATCAGAAATTATCAGGATTGATTGTGAAAAGCAAAAGAACATGAAATGGTTACTTGTATTGCAGTAATGGAGAATAGGTTGAGGTTTTGGAGATGCTCCGTCTTCTGAATCTCTGCTTTCCCACTGTCTTCTTCATCAAACACGCAAGTCTCCTTCCATGGCAAGCTCGTGTAGGGTCTCACCGTTGTCAATGGCTACCTCCCATCCGCGCAGTGAAAGCTAATGCACGCACTCTGTCACAGTACTGCCAATCACCGGTTTGGTTCCCTCCCCTACCGGAATAGAATCCCTCTTTTGCGTCTGTCACTAACGCCCAGTAGGTTACAGGTTTGAAGCACGTCATAGTCATTCAATCATTGAATCCTACTCAGAATACCACAGACAAGGTTTAGACCTTCCGGATTCTCTTGAATGCTGCCATCAGGTCCAGCCTATACCACGAAGATTCCGATTAAAGAACCCAAGAGATAACTACTCAATCTAAGATAGAACAGAGGTGGTTGTCAGGCACATGTTCATAGTTGAGAATGATGATGATTGTCACGGATCATCACATTCATCCGGATTAAGAACAAGTGTTATCTTAGAATGGAAGCAAGCATGATTGAATAAGAAACAGTAGTAATTGCATTAATCCATCAAGACACAGCAGAGCTCCTCACCCCCAACCATGGGGTTTAGAGACTCATACTGTGGAAAGAAACGTGTACAAAATGTTATGAGGTCATAAGGTACCGATTACAATGTCAAAAGATCCTATAAATAGTAAACTAGTATCCTAAGGTTTACAGAAATGAGTAAATGACAGAAAAATCCACTTCCGGGCCCACTTGGTGTGTGCTTGGGCTGAGCATTGAAGCTTTTATGTGTAGAGACGTTTTCTGGAGTTAAACGCCAGCTTTCATGCCAGTTTGGGCGTTTAACTCCAAATTTTATTCCAGTTCCGGCGTTTAACGCTGGAATTTCTGTAGATGACTTTGAGCGCCGGTTTGGGCCATCAAATCTTGGGCAAAGTATGGACTATTATATATTGCTGGAAAGCCCATGATGTCTACTTTCCAATGCCGTTGAGAGCGCGCCAATTGGGCTTTTGTAGCTCCAGAAAATCCACTTCGAGTGCAGGAAGGTCAGAATCCAACAGCATCTGCAGTCCTTTTCAGTCTCTGGATCAGATTTTTGCTCAGAACCTTCAATTTCAGTCAGAAAATACCTGAAATCACAGAAAAACACACAAACTCATAGTAAAGTCCAGAAAAGTGAATTTTAACTAAAAACTAATAAAAATATACTAAAAACTAACTAAAAGATACTAAAAACATACTAAAAACAATGCCAAAAAGCGTACAAATTATCCGCTCATCAGTAAGAATGGAGGTAAAGTAAGGCAAGGTAATGGTAAACGAGCCCATCAGGCTTACATAAACACTGCATGTAAGTAATGCAGAAAAAAGCATGATAACAGGTCTTGCCAGTTTGGATCACCTAACTGCTATGCTTGTAGAGAACTGGGACATATTGCCAAGGATTGTCCAAAGGGATTTACTCGAAATCCAGTTAGCACTCAACAACAAGGACGAGTGTTTGCTATCACTATTGACAATGTTGTGCAATCGAACACCCTCATTCAAGGTCAGGCTATGTCAAGGATCGATTTCTAACTGTACTGTATGATTCCGATGCATCGCATTCTTTATTTCTCTAATTATAGCTCACGAGTTAGGATTATATTTCTTTAAATTGAATTTTTACTTGATTTTCCATACACCTGCATCCCAAAATGCTTTGACCAGTTTAGTGTGCCTGCAAGTACCATTCGCTATTAGGAACAGGACTTTTATACACGATCTAATCTGTTTATCTCCATCTGGTTTAGAAGTTATTTTAGGATTAGATTGGTTATCTAAGTATCATATTTTTTTTGATTATTTTAAAAGAACTGCTGTTATTCCATCTAATAGTCTATGTACTAAACCATTTTTGTTCCACACCTTATATCTGAATTCTGTAAGAGTTACCTTAGGGGGGAGTGATTGTGAGGGGTACGTTCTGTTAGCGGCTAGCTCGAATGATAGTGAATTAAGCTTGGAACGAATCCAAATGGTGAAAGAATTTCCTGATGTTTTCTTGGACGACATACCTGAGTTTCTTCCTCAGCAAGAGATAAAATTCAGCATTGATCTAGTACCTGGAACCGGACCGATTTTCATAGCACCGTACCGGATGTCACCATTGCTTGCAGAGCTGAAGAAGCTATGAGATAGGATCGTAGTGGCCTATGGAGGTACAAGAACAGAATTTGTGTGCCTAACTCTGGAGAATTGCAACAAAAGATTCTTACAGAAGCTCATCAAAGCAGACTTTCTATGCATCTTGGAGTGACGAAGATGTATTGAGATTTGAAACAAATATTCTGGTCGCCGGACTTAAAGAAAGAAGTAGCTGATTATGTCTCAAGATGTTTAACCTGCCAGAAGGTGAAGGTGGAACATCAGAAGCTGTCAGGAACCCTGCAACCCTTAGAAATACCACAATGGAAATGGGAGCAGATTACTATGGATTTTATCACGAGATTTCCAAGAACCTCAACAGGACGTAGTGCCATTTGGGTGATTGTGGACAGGCTGCCAAAGTCGGCGTGCTTCTTTTCGATTCGAGTTGACTATACTTCAGAAAGGCTGGAATGAATATATATATTCAAGAAATCGTACGACTACATGGGATACCTTCGTAAATTGTCTCAGATCGAGTTTCGAGGTTTACTACTAGATTTTGGGGAGCTTTTTAAAAAGCGTTGGAAACAGAATTGCACACGAGTATAGCATACCATCCTCAGATAGACGGACAATCAGAGCAGATAATCCAGAGGTTAGAAGAGATGTTACGATCATGTATGATAGACAACCAAAGCAGCTGGGATAAGTATTTGCTTTTGGTCAAATTCATCTACAACGACAGTTTCCAATAAAGTATCGGGATGGCACCATATGAAGCTCTCTATGGAAAAAGATGTCGGACACCATTGTGTTGGAATGACGATGGAGAAGCTAGTGTCTTAGGTCTAGACTTAGTGTAAGAAACTACTGAGAAGATAAAGGAGATTCGTCGGAAGATCCAGACAGCACAAAGCCGTCAAAAGAGCTATGCCGATAATAGACGTAGACCCTTAGAGTTTAGTGGCGGAAACCGTGTCTTACTAGAAGTAACTTCAATTACTGGAATAGGTAGAGCCCTTAAGACTAAAAGGCTTAACCCGCAATACATGGAACCTTTCCAAATACTTAAAAGAGTCGGTCTAGTAGCTTATCAAATAGTCCTTCCTCCTTATTTATCAAACCTTCATGATGTTTTTCATGTCTCACAACTTAAGAAATATATTCCCGATGAGAGTCACATTTTACGACCAGAAACAGTACAGTTATGAAATCATTTGACATATCAAGCATCACCGGTTCAGATCGTAGAAAGAAGTGATAAGCAGCTAAGAGGCAAGACTGTTCGCTTAGTCAAAGTAACATGAAAACCAAGGGGAGAAGAAGAGCACACTTGGGAACTGGAAGATAAGATGAAAACTAATTACCCGCATCTATTCCTAGGTAACTAAAATTTTGAGGGCAAAATTTTCTTTTAGGAGGGTAGAATGTAACAACCCTGATTTTCGAGTACATGAGATCTTTTCTGAAAGTATGAATTTCTCCGGAAGATCAGTAAAGGGAACACCTCTGTTATATCATCAAGCATCTCAATCCTCATTATCATTATGTCATCCTTAAGCTAGAACCTCCTTTGAGGCAAGCTCGATAATGCAATCGCGAAGAACCTAGTTTTTGAACCGTATCGGTTGGCAGTTTTGATTCTGATTCTTGTAAATAGTCTTTGTTTGACGAACCGGACTCGATTCATGAGAGGATAGAGATAATAGTATAATATTATCATTATATTAGTATTAGAAAATGCTTGAATGATATTATAAGGTTACCTAGTCTATTTTTGTTAAAAACAGAAAATCAATTTAACCGGGTTTACGGTTTACTGGTGCAGCTTAGCACCAGCACTCTCTGATGACTTTAGCAATGCTAAGGCCTCATTATACATGTTCTATTATCATAATAAATATGTTACTAGTGTCATTTATGCTAGTAGCTCAGAAAATAATTTTTAGAGATGTTTTTACGAGTGTTCCGATACACCTAGTTTTAGTAGTTGTACACCAGAGATATTTTAATATTATTTTAATCCACCTCCAAGCCAACCAATCACAACTCACCCTACACCCCCAAAACCCCCAAGGCTGCCTCATTTGCTCATTGTGGCCGAAAATCACCAAGAGAAAAAGGAGAGAAAGTTCTTGGTTCATAAATCTTCAAAGCTTGATTTCTTCTGAACTAAAACTCAAATCAAAACTCCGATTTCACCAAAATGATCCTCTCTTCTTCCTCTACATAACCATATAACATATCAAGGCTGGAAATAAGGTGAGATGGCTGTCTCCCTCCCTCTTCAATTCGGTTTTCAAGGAAAACCATGCAAAACATGTGTTTTCTTGATGTTCTTCCTTAGGAATCATGCTTAACTTGACTTGAGGGCCAAGTAACATTAATTTCCAGCAACTCTAAGGTGAGAAATACCTTCCTAACATGCTGAGTGAGATTTGGTCAGTTGGGAGTTTTTGGATTTAAAGTTGTTCTTGATGTGTTTTAGGAGGAAAAAGTGCTTTAAGAACACTTCAAAGAGTAACCGGATTTGGAGCAGCAAATCAAAGTAGGGTGTCACGAAATTAATCTTGATTATTTGTGTTTGAGAATTGTGAATGTTGTATGATTTGGCTGTGCTAAAAAGTGGTTGCATATATGATTGATTCTTGGTGAAAATTTGGTGAAATTTTGATGAAATTTGATGAAATTCAAGCTATGAATGTGTGTTCTTGTGGCTGCTGGAAAAACGAACCCTAGGCCCTAAATTGAGGTTCAATTTGTGTTAAAATCATGTGGAAAAGATGGGGTTTTAGTGGCTGGGAATTTATTATGAATTTTGGTAAAAATCGGTTGCTGAAAAGATTGAAAAACGGGTAAAAACAGAGAAAGAATCTGAAGAATTTATGAAGAACACGAAGAACACTTTGAGTGTGGTGAAGAACAATGAAGAACACCTTTTTGATTCATAAAAGGGCAAGGAAGTAATTATTTTGGTGTTTGAGGGGTTATTTTGTAATTTCTGAAAGTTAGGATGGTAAAAGTAGAAATATTAAAAGTTACGGGTGGTAAAAAGTGAATTTTAAAGGTTAAAGGTTAAAGTAAAGTTAATTTTCGAAAATATATTAATAAAATAATAAATAATAATAAAATATTAAATACTAATATTTAATTAAAAATAATATTTTAAAAAAAATAATAAAATAATGCGAAAAAGGCAGTTTTCTGTAAAAGCTTTAGAAAGACAATTTTAAGCGCAGAATCTCATAATTACCTTCATAAAACACTTAGGGAGTGGTAAGAACATATTAGTGAGGCAAAGATAAATAAAAGATAAAAAGTTGAAGAAAAGATAAAAATCGAAGAAAAAGTCTGTAAAGTTTTAATGACAGAAAAACAGACAGACATTAGTGAACGAACTAGGGCAACATAGTTAGTCCTTGAGTTGCGACTAGGGTTAGGTATAATATGAAAAGTTAAACTGTTTCAGTATAGACTTAATGAACCTATACTTGGGACAAGCTAAACTATTCATACTGAAATTTACATAAGCTTTAAATACATACGTTAAGCAGAGAAATCAGAGCAGAATAAAGTAACACAGAGAACATAGTAACTAGAACAGAGTAAAGAGATACGAAGGGAAAAGAGTAATATGATAAAGAGAAATGGTTTGAGCCAAGCTTTTGTACAAGTGAAAGATGTAAAGTTTGTATAGTATGGTTGAACAAAGAAAGAGAGAGATATTGTATAAGAATATGTAACTAGAGATGAATAATGAGAATGATAACTGGTGCGCGAAATTGTGAACAATACTTTTTCACAACTCAAATAATCCCTGGTCATGAACTCCAAAAACTTGGTGGTTCAATTCCATGGCATTACACAACTTCGCACAACTAACCAGCAAGTGCACTGGGTCGTCCAAGTAATAAACCTTACGTGAGTAAGGGTCGATCCCACGGAGATTGTTAGCATTGAAGCAAGCTATGGTCATCTTGTAAATCTTAGTCAGGCAAACTCAAATATATATGATGATGAACGAAAATAACATAGAAGATAAAGATAGTGATACTTATGTATATCATTGGTGTAAGAGCCTCAGACAAGTGTATGAAGATGCCTTCCCTTCCGTCTCTCTGCTTTCCTACTGTCTTCATCCAATCCTTTCTTACTCCTTTCCATGGCAAGCTTGTGTAGGGTCTCACTGTTGTCAGCAGCTACCTCCCATCCTCTCAGTGAAAGCGATTGCATATGTCCTGTCACGGCATAGCGGAATTCAGTTGTCGGTTCTCGTTCAGGCCGGAATAATATCCATTGATACTTTTGCGTCTGTCACTAATGCCCTAGCCTGCTAGGAGTTTGAAGCACGTCACAGTCATTCAGTCATTGAATCCTACTCAGAATACCACAGACAAGGTTAGACCTTCCAGATTCTCTTGAATGCTGCCATCAGTTCTTGCCTATACCACGAAGACTCTGATCTCACGGAATGGCTGGCTTGTTTGTCAGGCGAGCACTCGGTTGTCAGGCGATCAACCATGCATCATGCAATCAGAAATCCAAGAGATATTCACCAAACCTCGAATGCTTGTAGAACAAGAGTGGTTGTCAGTCACCTTGTTCATAGGTGAGAATGGTGATGGGCGTCAATCATCACCTTCATCATGTTGAAGAACAAGTGATATCTTGGTAAAAGAACAAGCGGAATTGAATGGAAGAACAATAGTAATTGCATTAATACTCGAGGTACAGCAAAGCTCCACACCTTAATCTATGGTGTGTAGAAACTCCACCGTTGAAAATACATAAGAACAAGGTCTAGGCATGGCCGAATGGCCAGCCCCCAATTGATCTAAGAACTAGATGTCCAAAGATGATCAAAGGATCAAAAACAATCCAAAGATCTAAAGATGAAAATACAATAGTAAAAGGTCCTACTTATAGAAAACTAGTAGCCTAGGGTGTACAGAGATGAGTAAATGACATAAAAATCCACTTCCGGGCCCACTTGGTGTGTGCTTGGGCTGAGCAATGAAGGAATTTCGTGTAGAGACTTTTTCTGGAGTTAAACGCCAGCCTTTAATCCAGTTTGGGCGTTTAACTCCCATTTAGGTGCCAGTTCCGGCGTTTAACGCTGGAATTTTTGTAGGTGACTTTGAACGCCGGTTTGGGCCATCAAATCTTGGGCAAAGTATGGACTATCATATATTGCTGGAAAGCCCAGGATGTCTACTTTCCAACGCCGTTGAGAGCGCGCCAATTGGGCTTCTGTAGCTCCAGAAAATCCACTTCGAGTGCAGGGAGGTCAGAATCCAACAGCATCTGCAGTCCTTTTCAGTCTCTGAATCAGATTTTTGCTCAGGTCCCTCAATTTCAGCCAGAAAATACCTGAAATCACAGAAAAACACACAAACTCATAGTAAAGTCCAGAAAAGTGAATTTTAACTAAAAACTAATAAAAATATAATAAAAACTAACTAAAAGATACTAAAAACATACTAAAAACAATGCCAAAAAGCGTACAAATTATCCGCTCATCACAACACCAAACTTAAATTGTTGCTTGTCCCCAAGCAACTGAAAATCAAATAAGATAAAAAGAAGAGAATATACTATAGACTCCAAATTATCAATGAAACATAGCTCCAAATTAGATGAGCGGGACTAGTAGCTTTTTGCCTCCAAACAGTTTTGGCATCTCACTTTATCCTCTGAGGTTCAGAATGATTGGCTTCTTTAGGAACTTAGAATCCAGATAGTGTTATTGATTCTCCTAGTTAAGTATGATGATTCTTGAACACAGCTACTTATTGAGTCTTGGCTGTGGCCCAAAGCACTCTGTCTTCCAGTATTACCACCGGATACATACATGCCACAGACACATAATTGGGTGAACCTTTTCAGATTGTGACTCAGCTTTGCTAAAGTCCCCAATTAGAGGTGTCCAGGGTTCTTAAGCACACTCTTTTTGCCTTGGATCACAACTTTATTTCTTTCTTTTTCTTTTTCTCCCCCTTTTTTTCGTTTTTCTCCTTCTTTTTTTTTTCACTTGCTTTTCTCTTTTTTTTTTTTTTTTTTTTGTATTCACTGCTTTTTCTTGCTTCAAGAATCATTTTTATGATTTTTCAGATCCTCAGTAACATGTCTCCTTTTTCATCATTCTTTCAAGAGCCAACAATTTTAACATTCATGAACAACAAATTCAAAAGACATATGCACTGTTCAAGCATACATTCAGAAAACAAAAGTATTGCCACCACATCAAACTAATTAAGCTAGTTTTAAAGATGAATTTGAAATCCTGTACTTCTTGTTCTTTTGTGATAAAAACAGTTTTCATTTAAGAAAGGTGATGGATTCATATTGATAGCTTTAAGGCATAGTCACTAAGACACTAATGATCATAAGACACAAACATGGATAAACATAAGCACTAAAATTCGAAAAACAGAAGAATAAAGAACAAGGAAATCAAGGAACGGGTCCACCTTAGTGATGGCGGCTCTTCCTTCCTCTTGAAGGTCCTATGGAGTGCTTGAGCTCCTCAATGTCTCTTCCTTGCCTTTGTTGCTCCTCTCTCATGATTCTTTGATCTTCTCTAATGATGATGGAGGATAGCATGTGCTTCACCCTTAGTTGTCCCATGTTGGAACTTAATTCTCCTAGGGAGGTGTTTAGTTGCTCCCAATAGTCTTGTGGAGGAAAGTGCATCCCTTGAGGTATCTCAGGGATCTCATGATGAGAGGGGTCTCTTGTTTGCTCCATCTTCTTCTTAGTGATGGGCTTGAGGTCATGCCTTCTCAGTTGAACCGGCTTTGGATGCCATAAATGGTTATGGAAAAGCAAAAAGCAAATGCTTTTACCACACCAAACTTAAAAGGTTTGCTCGTCCTCGAGCAAAAGAAGAAAGAAGAGAGCAGAAGAAGAAGAAATGGAGGAGAGGGAGATGGCCTTGTGGTTCGGCCAAAAGGGGAAGAAGTGGTGTTTTATGAAGGATGGATGTGAGTGGTGAAGAGAAAGAGATGTTGAGGTGAATGGGTGAAGAAGAAGAGAGAGTGGTGGGGTTGTTTGGGGATCCTGTGGGGTCCACAGATCCTTAGGTGTCAAGGAAAAGTCATCCCTGCACCAAATGGGGCTCAAAAACACGTTTTGAGCCAATTCTGGCGTTAAACGCCGGGCTGATGCCCATTCCTGGCGTTTAACGCCAGGTTCTTGCCCTTTTCTGGCGTTTAACGCCAGTCTGGTGCCCCTTTCTGGCGTTAAACGCCCAGAATGGTGCCAGACTGGGCGTTAAACGCCCAACTGCTAGGCTTACTGGCGTTTGAACGCCAGCAGCATCTTCCTCCAGGGTGTGCTGTTTTTCTTTCTGTTTTTCATTCTGTTTTTGCTTTTTCAATGGATTTTGTGACTTCTTATGATCATCAACCTACAAAAAAAAAACAAAAGAAAAAATAGTTAACTATAAAACATTGGGTTGCCTCCCAACAAGCGCTTCTTTAATGTCATTAGCTTGACGGAGGACTCTCATGGAGCCTCAGAAATACTCAGAACCGTGTTGGAACCTCCCAACACCAAACTTAGAGTTTGAGTGTGGGGGTTCAACACCAAACTTAGAGTTTGATTGTGGCCTCCCAACACCAAACTTAGAGTCTGACTGTGGGGGCTCTGTTTGGCTCTGTTTTGAGAGAAGCTCTTCATGCTTCTTCTCCATGATGACAGAGGGATATCCTTGGGCCTTAAACACCAAGGATTCTTCATTCACTTGAATGATCAACTCTCCTCTATCAACATCAATCACAGCCTTTGCTGTGGCTAGGAAGGGTCTGCCAAGGATGATGGATTCATCCATGCACTTCCCAGTCTCTAGGACTATGAAATCAGTAGGGATGTAATGGTCTTCAATCTTCACCAAAACATTCTCTACAAGTCCATGAGCTTGTTTTCTTGAATTGTCTGCCATCTCTAATGAGATTCTTGCAGCTTGCACCTCAAAGATCCCTAATTTTTCCATTACAGAGAGGGGCATGAGGTTTACACTTGACCCTAAGTCACACAAGGCCTTCTTGAAGGTCATGGTGCCTATGGTACAAGGTATAGAAAACTTCCCAGGATCCTGCCTCTTTTGAGGCAGTTTCTGCCTAGACAAGTCATCCAGTTCTTTGGTGAGCAAAGGTGGTTCATCCTCCCAAGTCTCATTTCCAAATAACTTGTCATTTAGCTTCATGATTGCTCCAAGGTATTTAGCAACTTGCTCTTCAGTGACATACTCATCCTCTTCAGAGGAAGAATACTCATTAGAGCTCATGAATAGCAGAAGTAAGTCCAATGGAATCTCTATGGTCTCATTTTGAGCCTCAGATTCCCATTGTTCCTCATTGAGGAACTCAGAGGAGATTGGTACACGCCCACTGAGGTCTTCCTCAGTGGCGTCCTCCTCCTCTCTTTCCTCTCCATATTCGGCCATGTCTATGGCTTTGCACTCTCCTTTTGGATTTTCTTCTGTATTACTTGGGAGAGTGCTAGGAGGGAGTTCAGTAACTTTCTTGCTCAGCTGACCCACTTGTCCTTCCAAATTTCTGATGGAGGACCTTGTTTTATTCATGAAACTTTGAGTGGTCTTTATTAGATCAGAGACCATTGTTGCTAAGTCAGAAGTATTCTGCTTAGAACTCTCTGTCTGTTGCTGAGAAGATGATGGAAAAGGCTTGCTATTGCTAAACCTGTTTCTTCCACCATTATTGTTATTGAAACCTTGTTGAGGTCTCTCTTGATTCTTCCATGAGAGATTTGGGTGATTTCTCCATGAAGAATTATAGGTGTTTCCATAGGGTTCTCCTAGGTAATTCACCTCTTCCATGGAAGGGTTCTCAGGATCATAAGCTTCTTCCTCAGATGAAGCATCCTTAGTACTGTTTGGTGCATTTTGCATTCCAGACAGACTCTGAGAAATCAAATTGACTTGTTGAGTCAATATCTTGTTCTGAGCCAATATGGCATTCAGAGTGTCAATCTCAAGAACTCCTTTCTTCTGATTAGTCCCATTGTTCACAGGATTCCTTTCAGAAGTGTACATGAATTGGTTATTTGCAACCATTTCAATCAGTTCTTGAGCTTCAGTAGGCGTCTTCTTCAGATGAAGAGATCCTCCAGCAGAGCTATCCAAAGACATCTTGGATAGTTCAGAGAGACCATCATAGAAAATACCTATGATGCTCCATTCAGAAAGCATGTCAGAAGGACATTTTCTGATTAATTGTTTGTATCTTTCCCAAGCTTCATAGAGGGATTCTCCATCCTTCTGTCTGAAGGTTTGGACTTCCACTCTAAGCTTACTCCATCTTTGTGGTGGAAAGAACTTTGCCAAGAAGGCATTGACTAGCTTTTCCCAAGAGTCCAGGCTTTCTTTAGGTTGAGAATCCAACCATATTCTAGCTCTGTCTCTTACAGCAAAAGGGAATAGCATCAGTCTATAGACCTCAGGGTTAACCCCATTAGTCTTGACTGTGTCACAGATTTGCAAGAACTCAGCTAAAAACTGATGAGGATCTTCCATTGGAAGTCCATGAAACTTGCAATTCTGTTGCATTAGAGAAACTAATTGAGGCTTAAGCTCAAAGTTGTTTGCTCCAATGGCAGGGATAGAGATGCTTCTCCCATAGAAATCAGGAGTAGGTGCAGTAAAGTCACCAAGCACCTTCCTTGCATTGTTGGCATTGTTGTTGTTTTTGGCTGCCATTTGTTCTTCTTCCTTGAAGAATTCGGTCAGGTGCTCTAAAGAGAGTTGTGTTTTGGCTTCTCTTAGCTTTCTCTTCAAGGTCCTTTCAGGTTCAGGATCAGCCTCAACAAGAATGCCTTTGTCTCTGCTCCTGCTCATATGAAAGAGAAGAGAACAAGAAAGTGTGGAATCCTCTATGTCACAGTATAGAGATTCCTTTAGGTGTCAGAGGAAAAGAAAAATAGAAGAAAGAAGAAGGAGAATTCGAACTTGATCAGATATAGTTCGAATTGTGCATTAAGAAGGAGTGATACTCCATAAATAGAAGGATGTGAAGAAGAAAGGGGGGGTAATTTTCGAAAATTAATTATAAAATTTTGAAAACATTTTGAAGAACACTAATTGATTTTCGAAAACAAAAGTGGGAAAGAAATCAAGTGATTTTCGAAAAAAGATTTTGAAATTAGACATCAAAAAAGATTTGATTGAAAACTATTTGAAAAAGATGTGGTTGAGAAGATATGATTGAAAGTTATGGTCAAAGAGATGTGATTGAGAAGATATGATTTGAAAACAATTTTAAAAGATGTAATTTGAAAACAATTTGAAAAAGATTTGATTTTAAAAATTAATAACTTGCCTAACAAGAAAAGATATGATTCAAACATAAAACCTTTCTCAACAGAAAAGGCAACAATTTTGAGATGTTCAATCAAATCATTAATTGTTAGTAAGTATCTTTTAAAAAGGAAAGAAATTGATTTTGAAAACATTTGATTGAAAAGATTTGATTTGAAAAAGATTTGATTTTGAAAAACTAAAAAAAATTGATTTGAAAATAAAATCTTCCCCCTAGCACCATCCTGGCGTTAAACGCCCAGAATGGTATACATTCTGGCGTTTAACGCCCAAAATGCTACCTCTTTGGGCGTTAAACGCCCAACCAGGTGCCCTGGCTGGCGTTTAAACGCCAGTCTGCCTTCTTCACTGGGCATTTTTGAATGCTCAGCTTTTTCTGTATAATTCCTCTGCAGTATGTTCTGAATCTTCAATTCTTTGTATCATTGACTTGAAAAGACACAAATAAAAAATATTTTTGGATTTTTTTTAATAATCAAAATGTGACAAGAATCAAATAACAATGCATGCAAGACACCAAACTTAGCAGTTTGTGTACTACTGACACTAACAATATGAAAATGCATATGAGACACACAAAATACTTCAAGTCAATAGAATTCAAAGATCAAAACAAAGAAATATATGCATGGATTCGAAAATTATAACAAAAACATGCATTTGACACCAAACTTAGGATGAGACACTAAACTTAAGCAAGAAACATCAAATATTTTTGGTCTTTTTATGATTTTGTAATTTTTTTGAGTTTTTCGAAAATTAAATGGGAAAAGGTATCAAAATTCTTAATGAGAATTCCAGGAATCAGTGTAGTGCTAGTCTGAGACTCCAGTCCAGGAATTAGACATGGCTTCACAGCCAGCCAAGCTTTCAAAGAAAGCTTCGGTCCAAAACACTAGACATGACCAAAGGTCAGCCAAATCTTAGCAGATCACTGCTCCAAGAGCAAAATTGATGAGAATCAACAAGCTCTTGTGGTGATAAGTTGAAACCTCGGTCCATTCAGATTAGACATGGCTTCTCAGCCAGCCAGATTTCAACAAATCATCATGAAACTCTAGAATTCATCTTCAAGAATTTCGAAAAAAAAAATAATACCTAATCTAAGCAACAAGATGAACCGTCAGTTGTCCAGCCTAAACAATCCCGGGCAATAACACCAAAAACTTGATGTTGTTGCCGGATCTTGGCACTGATGTTACCAAAAGCTTGCTCAAAACTTGAACAATCCCCGGCAACGGCGCCAAAAACTTGGTGCGCGAAATTGTGAACAATACTTTTTCACAACTCAAATAATCCCTGGTCATGAACTCCAAAAACTTGGTGGTTCAATTCCATGGCATTACACAACTTCGCACAACTAACCAGCAAGTGCACTGGGTCGTCCAAGTAATAAACCTTACGTGAGTAAGGGTCGATCCCACGGAGATTGTTAGCATTGAAGCAAGCTATGGTCATCTTGTAAATCTTAGTCAGGCAAACTCAAATATATATGATGATGAACGAAAATAACATAGAAGATAAAGATAGTGATACTTATGTATATCATTGGTGTAAGAGCTTCAGACAAGTGTATGAAGATGCCTTCCCTTCCGTCTCTCTGCTTTCCTACTGTCTTCATCCAATCCTTTCTTACTCCTTTCCATGGCAAGCTTGTGTAGGGTCTCACTGTTGTCAGCAGCTACCTCCCATCCTCTCAGTGAAAGCGATTGCATATGTCCTGTCACGGCATAGCGGAATTCAGCTGTCGGTTCTCGTTCAGGCCGGAATAATATCCATTGATACTTTTGCGTCTGTCACTAACGCCCTAGCCTGCTAGGAGTTTGAAGCACGTCACAGTCATTCAGTCATTGAATCCTACTCAGAATACCACAGACAAGGTTAGACCTTCCGGATTCTCTTGAATGCTGCCATCAGTTCTTGCCTATACCACGAAGACTCTGATCTCACGGAATGGCTGGCTCGTTTGTCAGGCGAGCACTCGGTTGTCAGGCGATCAACCATGCATCATGCAATCAGAAATCCAAGAGATATTCACCAAACCTCGAATGCTTGTAGAACAAGAGTGGTTGTCAGTCACCTTGTTCATAGGTGAGAATGGTGATGGGCGTCAATCATCACCTTCATCATGTTGAAGAACAAGTGATATCTTGGTAAAAGAACAAGCGGAATTGAATGGAAGAACAATAGTAATTGCATTAATACTCGAGGTACAGCAGAGCTCCACACCTTAATCTATGGTGTGTAGAAACTCCACCGTTGAAAATACATAAGAACAAGGTCTAGGCATGGCCGAATGGCCAGCCCCCAATTGATCTAAGAACTAGATGTCCAAAGATGATCAAAGGATCAAAAACAATCCAAAGATCTAAAGATGAAAATACAATAGTAAAAGGTCCTACTTATAGAAAACTAGTAGCCTAGGGTGTACAGAGATGAGTAAATGACATAAAAATCCACTTCCGGGCCCACTTGGTGTGTGCTTGGGCTGAGCAATGAAGGAATTTCGTGTAGAGACTTTTTCTGGAGTTAAACGCCAGCCTTTAATCCAGTTTGGGCGTTTAACTCCCATTTAGGTGCCAGTTCCGGCGTTTAACGCTGGAATTTTTGTAGGTGACTTTGAACGCCGGTTTGGGCCATCAAATCTTGGGCAAAGTATGGACTATCATATATTGCTGGAAAGCCCAGGATGTCTACTTTCCAACGCCGTTGAGAGCGCGCCAATTGGGCTTCTGTAGCTCCAGAAAATCCACTTCGAGTGCAGGGAGGTCAGAATCCAACAGCATCTGCAGTCCTTTTCAGTCTCTGAATCAGATTTTTGCTCAGGTCCCTCAATTTCAGCCAGAAAATACCTGAAATCACAGAAAAACACACAAACTCATAGTAAAGTCCAGAAAAGTGAATTTTAACTAAAAACTAATAAAAATATAATAAAAACTAACTAAAAGATACTAAAAACATACTAAAAACAATGCCAAAAAGCGTACAAATTATCCGCTCATCAATAACTTATGATGACAATTACACTGATTCTATTGAGGAAAAGTATTCAGTTTATGAAATTGTTGGCAAGGACGTGGGTATTGTCCCGCTTGCGTATTTATGATTATTAAAGAGAATAAAAAGCAGAGGGCCTGTTGAAAGGTCATTTGTTGCTTAAAGCAACCCAAGAGATTCTGTAGGGAAACTAGGATACCTACAGCAATTTTCCGTTCACAAGAGCTTCTGTAGGGAAACTAGGATACCTACAGCAATTTTCCGTTCACAAGAGCTTCTGTAGGGAAACTAGGATAACTACAGCAATTTTCCGTTCCCAAGAGTATATTTCCTACGAGTAGAAAGCAGAGGCTGTCTCAATAGAGCTGCTAATAAATATATGCGCATTTATTTGAACGGAAAATCGTATCCGGGAAATCAGGAACTTGTGACCAGATAAATGTCGGGAATGCAGGTGCTAACCGACACATGAGCTCATGGCCTGTACTAGGACTAGACATGCATCATTCTTGTCTGCGCATCATTCTCTGTTGCATTCCTTTCTGTGTGTGATCTATTTCTTTGTGTTTGTCTGCTTGTATGCTATTTCTATGTTTTATTTTCTTGTATTCTTTTGTTTGTGTTCTGCTTTCTATTGCCTCTACTTTCTCTTTCTATCTTTATCTTTTGGTTACTGCTTCGCTATATTCTATTATTCGTCTGCTAATCGACCCCAAATAAATGAATATAACTAATAACCCCGACCCTACTAAGAACTCCCCAGTTCTTACCCCTTCTCTCTCCCTTCCCCTTCAGATGGAAGTAAGAGTACCTTACCGTAGTTCGTTGATGATGGTTCTGCGAAGAGGATCCTGCTCTAGATAGTCTTCTAAGTCTAGGGTGAATATCGTTCTCTGATTATACGTATATGCTGTGAGACCAGCCAACGTCTGCACCCCGTTCGTATGCGCACTTTAACCTAAAACCCGTGTATAAGACTCCTGTTGTGTGGCTACTTGATGTGGTACCAAAGAGACGTTCTATGGCAATGTCTGATCGTGCAGAGGAGCAGCAGACGATGTTCTACCTTTTGGTGACGTTCCACCTGACTTGAGTTTTGAAGACTTAGAACATACTTTCCCTCGCTTTAGTAGTTTAGAGGGACTAGGCGAGTATAGAGTCTAGGCTAGCCTGGGTGCCAGCTTAGGGACTTCTTGAACAGGTCAGGACCTGGGATGTTGTATATATATATATATATGTATATAGATATTATTTAGCTATATCTAGGGGTGTTCTAACTAAAGGTCTATACTCTAACAAAGGCTGGATAAATGAATGTTTCTAGCTACTCGTGATGTATTTATGTGTGGTTGTTTATAATTGACTTATCTGTTATTACTTGTGGATTGATTATGACTGATTCCGTCTATTAACCCAAATGTTTTCAAACAAAAAAAAATAAAAATAAAAAAATAATATACCTCGCAAATTAACCACGTTTTTAACAACGAATCAGGCTCATATGATAAATAATAGATAATAATTAGGAAGACAAATTGGTAGCGCTCAGTTTCCGGTATGATCTAGACATATTAAAAATTGGGTCGTTACAGTCAGAGGAAAAGAAAATTAGAAGGAGGAGGTAAAAAATTCGAACTTATAAATGAAAGATGGAGTTCGAATTGTGCATTGAGGAGTAGTGTTAGTCCATAAATAGAAGGATGTGAGAAGAAGGGAAGAAATTTTCGAAAATAAATTAAAAACATTTTAAAACATTTTGAAAAACACTAATTGATTTTCGAAAACCAAGAGTGGAAAAGAAATCAAGTGAGTTTTGAAAAAGATTTTGAAATTAGAAATAAAAAAGATATGGTTGAAAACTATTTTGAAAAAGATGTGATTTGAAAAACAATTTAAAAAATTTGATTTTAAAAATTAATGACTTAGCTAACAAGAAAAGATATGATTCAAACATTAAACCTTTCTCAACAGAAAAGACAACATACTTGAAATGTTGAATCAAATCATTAATTGATAGCAAGTATTTTTGAAAATGGAAAGAAATTGATTTTGAAAAAGATTTGATTGAAAAGATTTGATTTGAAAAAGATTTGATTTTGAAAAGATTTTGAAAACTTGAAAAAAATTTGAATTGAAAACAGAATCTTCCTTCTTGTGCCATCCTGGCGTTAAACGCCCAGAATGGTGCACATTCTGGCGTTTAACGCCCAAAGCTCTACCCTTTTGGGTGTTAAACGCCCAGCCAGGCACCTTAGCTGGCGTTTAAACGCCAGTTTTCCTTCTTTACTGGGCGTTTTGAACGCCCAGCTTTTTCTGTGTAATTCCTCTGCTGTATGTTCTGAATCTTCAATTCTCTGTATTATTGACTTGAAAAGACACAAATAAAAATTTTTTTGGATTTTTTTAATAATGAGGAATAATCAAAATGCAACTAAAATCAAATAAACAATGCATGCAAGACACCAAACTTAGAAGTTTGTATACTACTGACACTAACAAATTGAGAATGCATATGAGAAACAACAAAATACTCAAGTCAAGAGAATTTAAAGATCAAAGCAATAAAATCATCAAGAACATCTTGAAGATCACTTAAGACACATGAATGAATGCAAGAAGAATAGAAACATTCAATTGACACCAAACTTAACATGAGACACTAGACTCAACAAGAGACATACAATATTTTTGGTTTTTACGATTTTGTAATTTTTTTGGATTTTTGGAAAATTAAGTGGAAAAGAAAATAAAGATATCAAAATTCTTAATGAGAATTCTAGGAATCATGCAATGTTAGTCTAAAGCTTTAGTCTAAAGAAATTAGACATGGCTAGCCAAGCTTCAGCAGGACATTGCATTCAAGAGCTAAATTGATGAGAATCAATCAGCTTTGGTGATGATAAGAACATCACCTTGAAACACTAGAATTCATTCTTAAGAATTCTGAAAAATACCTAATCTAAGCAACAAGATGAACCGTCAGTTGTCCATACTCGAAACAATCCCCGGCAACGGCGCCAAAAACTTGGTGCACGAAATTGTGATCACTACTTTTTATAACTCAAACAATCCCCGATAATGGCTCCAAAAACTTGGTGCTCAATACCATGGTCTAAACATAATTTCACAACTTCGCACAACTAACCAGCAAGTGCACTGGGTCGTCCAACTAATAAACCTTACGTGAGTAAGGGTCGATCCCACGGAGATTGTTGGTATGAAGCAAGCTATGGTCATCTTGTAAATCTCAGTCAGGCAGATTCAAATGGTTATAGATGATATATGAATAAAGCATAAAGATAGAGATACTTATATAATTCATTGGTGAGAATTTCAGATAAGCGTATGGAGATGCTCAGTCCCTTCCGTCTCTCTGCTTTCCTACTGTCTTCATCCAATCCTTCTTACTCCTTTCCATGGCAAGCTGTATATTGGGCATCACTGTTGTCAGTGGCTACAATCTCGTCCTCTCAGTGAAAATGTTCAACGCACCCTGTCACGGCACGGCTAATCATCTGTCGGTTCTCAATCAGGTTGGAATAGAATCCATTGATTCTTTTGCGTCTGTCACTAACGCCCAGCCTTCAGGAGTTTGAAGCTCGTCACAGTCATTCAATCATTGAATCCTACTCAGAATACCACAGACAAGGTTTAGACCTTCCGGATTCTCTTGAATGCCGCCATCAATTCTAGCTTATACCACGAAGATTCTGATTAAGGGATCCAAGAGATATCCACTCAATCTAAGGTAGAACGGAGGTGGTTGTCAGGCACACGTTCATAGGTGAGAATGATGATGAGTGTCACGAATCATCACATTCATCCAGTTGAGGAACAAGTGATATCTTAGAACAAGAACAAGCTGAATTGAGTAGAAGAACAATAGTAATTGCATTAATACTCGAGGTACAGCAGAGCTCCACACCTTAATCTATGGTGTGTAGAAACTCCATCGATGAAAATACATAAGAACAAGGTCTAGGCATGGCCGTGAGGCCAGCCCCCAAACGTGATCTCAGATCTAAAGTGATCAAAAGATTCAAAGATCTAAAGATGAAAATACAATAGTAAAAGGTCCTATTTGTAGAGAACTATTAGCCTAGGGTTTACAGAAATGAGTAAATGACATAAAAATCCACTTCCGGGCCCACTTGGTGTGTGCTTGGGCTGAGCATTGAAGCTTTCATGTTTAGAGACTTTTCTTGGAGTTAAACGCCAGCTTTTGTGCCAGTTTGGGCGTTTAACTCCCATTCTTGTGCCAGTTCCGGCGTTTAACGCCGGGCATTCTTTAGCTGATTTGGAACGCCGTTTTGGGCCATCAAATCTCAGTCAAAGTATAGACTATTATACATTGCTGGAAAGCCCAAGATGTCTACTTTCAAACGCCATTGAGAGCGCGCCAATTGGACTTCTATAACTCCAGAAAATTCTCTTCGAGTGCAGGAAGGTCAGAATCCAACAGCATCTGCAGTCCTTTTCAGTCTCTGAATCAGATTTTTGCTCAGGTCCCTCAATTTCAGCCAGAAAATACCTGAAATCACTGAAAAACACACAAACTCATAGTAAAGTCTAGAAAAGTGAATTTTAACTAAAAACTAATAAAAATATACTAAAAACTAACTAAAACATACTAAAAACATACTAAAAATAATGCCAAAAAACGTACAAATTATCCGCTCATCATCCCACAATGTCTAGGATTTGCAAATGTATAAGAAGCCATAACTCTCCTCTGAGGTGGATTGTTGTTGTTGGCCCCTCCTTCTTGATTGGCATTAGAAGTGTTCCCTTCCATTTCTTGGTATTCTTCCTCAATAACTTCTTCACCAATGACGCCCTTCCCTCTGGCTTCTCTTCTTATTCTTCTCAAAGTTCTTTCGTCAAGATCACCAGAGTTAGGAACTTCTCTTCTTGCCTCTATCATACAAACAAAGCACAAGAAACACATAAAACCAGAGAACCAGTAACACTTCACTCTATTGCTAGAGTGTGGTTTTGGTTAGCTTAAGCAAAAATTCAAACAGTTAGTGTGTTAGTCAAGAATTAAAGATAAAGGAAAGAAAAAATGCGTAATCTAGACCACCACCTTACTTAATCATTGTCAATCTAATCAATCCCTGACAACGGCGCCAAAAACTTAATGTGTATTTTTGGAAAATTAGATTTCCAACACACATAACTCACTGGCAAGTGTACCGGGTCACATCAAGTAATAATAACTCACGTGAGTGAGATCGATCCCATAGGGATTGAAGGATTGAGCAATTTTAGTTTAGTGGTTAATTTAGTCAAGCAGATAGAAGTTGATTTGAGTGATTTTTATCTGACAGAAGCTAAATTGCATGAAATGTAAAGGGAGAGGGGAAATTGACAAGAATTTAAAGTGCAGAAGAATTAAAAAGCTGAATCTTAAAGAACAAGTAAAGTAAATGACAGTGACTTAGATCGTAAGAAATGTAAATTACTTGAATCATAAAGGGGCCAGGGAACTGGGAATGCATAATTTAAACAAAAGACAGTAAACAGCAATCAGCAGAAGAATAGAAGATGACTTGAATTGAAATAGATCTCAAATAGAAGAGTAAAATTGCTTGAAGAAGCAAACAACAAATGAACCAAACTTAGATTGCAGACTCTCACTAAGAAAGTAAAGATCTAAGGGGTAAAGAGACGAGAAAACAAGTCTAGATCTCAATTCCTTCCTTGATCCAACAAGAACAATTGAAGAAGCAGTAAAGATGAAAATCAGTAGAGAAACTTAGATCTAAATCACAAATCCTTGAATTATGAAGAAAAATAAAACAGAGAGATCTCAAGGTGAGATTGAAACAGAATTCCTTCAATTCTCAACCTGAGATTCAAAAACAAAGAGTAGAGAGTGAAGAAGTAAGAACAAAGAAAAAGAGAATTCAATTTTCAATCCCCAAAACTAAAATCTCAAATTTAGCTCCCAAAATAAAAATCTCTAAAAGATCAAAAGTGAAAATAACAAATGGCTCCCCAAAAAGTTTTTTTCTAACTCAAACTAACTTCTATTTATACACTTCCTATTTTTGGATTTTAGAATTTGGAGTGGGCTTTTCAATTTGGTGAATAATTGAATTTAATTGGAATTTTGGTTGAATTTTTGATCATGGGCCACACTCCCAATAGAGTGCCCGGTTGGTGACAAGAGCATCCCATTTCCCTTTGCTACCCTTCCAATTTTGTGCGACGCAACTCCTTGGGCGTGCATTAGGGCAATGCTCGGTGATTGGCAAGAGCGCAGCATCCATGCTGCCTTGCCAAGTCTTGTGCGCGCACCATTTCTCCCTGGACTGTGTCAAATTGCTGTGCCAAGCTTCCCTGGCCGTGTCAAGTTGCTAGCAAAACAAGGAGGGTAGCGCTAGGTGATTGGCAAGAGCGCTACAACCCTCTCCTTGTGAATGAAGCTCCAGGTTCGAACCCCCTTGGAGCCTTGTTACTGATTTTCTTTGTGAAGGAGTGTAGTGCCTTTTTCTTGCCCTTCATGAACCTCCCAAGTTCGAATCCTTGCCACACCACTCTAGCTAATTTCTTTTGCAAGCCTTGTAGTGTAAGTTCCCTAGTTCGATTCCTTGTGAGTGCATTTTGGCCAATTTTGGCTTATTTTCCTTTGTGAGTAGCGCTCTCTCCTTCCCTTAGGTGCATGGTTCGAACCTTGTGGCCTTCACTAACCAACATTGCACCTTGGATTTATTTTGTGCCAAGCCCGATAAAGTTAATGGCATTAACCGAGCATTGAGTTTCTTCCCTTGCTTCCTTAGTGCTCGGTTAACAAGGAGAGCACAGCATCTATGCTTTGCTTCCTTGGCCTTGAGTAGCGCTCCTTTGGAGAGCTCTGAGCTTTTGGAGAGAGCGTTATGGCTTTCCCTCTTCAATGTGCCACGCTTTTCTCTTCCTTGGGCCACGCTTCTTAGGCTACGCTTCCTTATTTTCTTCTTTTCTTCACCTACAAGTAATCAAAACAACCAATAAAAGTATCACCAAATTCACAAGGTTTAAAATTCATTCAAAACTCAATTAATTTTAGCTTAAACCTCATGATTTAGTGTCAAATAAAGGATGGTTGATTGATTTAACAAAACCATGCAATTCCTCTCCAAATTACTTACTTACAATGCAAGAAAGTGCATAAAACCTAATGAAACAAGTGAAAAATGCTTGCAAAGCTAGCATATGATGACTTGTCATCATCCCTCCTTCCACGAAGTGTTTTGCTACTTCATATCGTCAACCTAACTCAAGTCGTTAAAGTACTTCATCTTTCATAATTCTACCATGTCAATGCTCCCTCACGCTTTCCACTGTGTCACTCTAATTAGTTGTCACTAAGAATCTAAATTGCTCGGCTATGTCTACCAGAATTATTCTCCCATTGGTTCCTCCGACGCTAAGTTTGGCCGCTCTAATGGCAACGTTCCATAAAATAAAATTAGGCTGAACTCTGGTCCTAAGCCTAACATTGAATCTAATATTCCTAGTTCTAAATCCTTGTCTACATCATAAGTTAATAAGAAGAGTCGAGTTACAACCTACTACAATGTGATTAAAACTCGGTTATCCATTTTATCGTTACCTTAAATTGGAGATCCCTAATCTTGTCGATGAGACTGGTCCGCACCCTGGTCCTTCCTATAAGGACAACGTATAAAGATATGTCTTGACAATCTGCAGTGGCAACATCTATTGAACCCAGCCATACACGACATTTACGGATGGTATCTTCCATATCTGGGGCACCATAACTCCTCTTATTGAGCCCACACTTGGTTACCTCTTCCTCTCGCTTAGTGATATTGGTCATGGTTAATCTCTCCAACATGCCCTCAACCTTGGGATCACTGAGGGGCATGTCTTCCCTTCTTAAAGTTCTGGCCTCTTGATGGAACATACTTCCCACGAACTTTACTACTAGTACCGCCATGATCACCTCTCACCAAAGCTGTCTTCTGGCATAATCTTCAATAATTCATGCCTTGTTCACCAGTTAAGAGAATCTCCAAATCTCTAATGGAACAACAACAGTCATAATAGTTTTTCTCAGACCTCCTTGGTAACTTTCACACTTCCAACCCTCATAGGACTCAGGGGCTCCTAGACATACCCTTGAGAACCTACAAAGCTCCTCGAACTTACTCGTATACTCGGCCAAAGACATTGAACCTTGCTTCAGCTGCATAAGCTTTAACTCTCTGGCCTCCCTCACTGACTCAGAAAAATACTTCTTATTGAAAGCAGTCCGAAACAGCTTGATGCCAAGGCATCTTAGGCTAGTTTCACTAGCATTTTTCTGTTAGTTTTAGTTGTTTTATGCATTTTCTTGAGCTTAAAGTAACCAAGAATGGTTAAATAAACAACAAAGCAATGAACCATCCAAAACATTGTGATTATGATGCAAAATTCATGAGTTTTTAGTTATATTACTTGAATGCTATGAATGGATGAATTCTCATGAAATTTTGCAAGACTTTGATGCAATTGTTTGGATGATTTCAGGGAAGAAGAGGCTAGGCAAGGAAGCAACAAATTGAATAAAGGAAGCTTGAATATCAAATGGGACGTTTAAGCTCTAGTTTAAGGTTAAACTGGAGCTTAAACGCCAAAATTACGAGAAGAGAGGAAATGCTGTAACTGGCGTTTAACCTCCAGTTTGACCTCAAACTGGAAGTTAAACGCCAGAATGAGAAAGGGCACTAAGGAGCATTCCACGTTTAACCTCCAGTTTGACCTCAAACTGGAGGTTAAACGCCAGAATGATGAATTGAACTAAGGGAGGCACAAAAGCATTTCCACGTTTAACCTCCAGTTTGACCTCAAACTGGAGGTTAAACGTGTTCGACACTTTCTTTTCTCACCAAGAAGCATTCCACGTTTAACCTCCAGTTTGACCTCAAACTGGAGGTTAAACGCCAGAAGTAAGAAAGGCACCAGGAGCATTTCCACGTTTAAGCTCCAGTTTAACCTTAAACTGGAGCTTAAACGCTGGCATATGGAACAGCTTGACCATGCATTCTTCAAACATAAATAACTTGAGCTACAAAACTCCAAATGAGGTGATTCAAAATGCATTGGAAAGAAGACATCTAGAGCTTTCCAAGCATATATGGCATGCATGGTGGATACTAAAAATTGAGGGAGAAAACAGCCCGTAATGTGCATAGAAGAGCATAGTACCAACATGCAATCAGGCCAGCTGACCTCTTCACCTTCCATGGAGTATAACTCGAGTTGTAGAACTCCAAATGATGCGCTTCCAGTTGCATTGGAAAGTAGACATCCAGAGCTTTCCAACGATGTATAATAGTCTATATTTGGCATCAAATTGGCAAGGTTGACAAGAGAACAAAGTGACGACTCAAGAAAGGGAGGTTAAATGTGTTCTTCATTTCCAAGTTTAACCTCCAGTTTGACCTCAAACTGGAGGTTAAACGTGTTCGATGGTTTTTCTCCTCCAGGGTGTGTTCTTCATTTCCAAGTTTAACCTTCAGTTTGACCTCAAACTGGAGGTTAAACGTGTTCGATGGCAATTGCCTCCAGGGTGTGCTTTCTTCATTTCCAAGTTTAACCTCCAGTTTAACCTTAAACTGGAGGTTAAACGTGCTCGCCAATGCATACCCCTGGGTTGCTTTCTTCCAATTCCACGTTTAAGTTTTAGTTTGACCTTAAACTAAAACTTAAACTTCAACTTAAACACCACCATTTGAAAAGGTTTCTGGGCCAATTATATTGAAGTTTAAGTTAGCAATTGAGCACAAATATTAACTTAAATTTATTATGGCATGAAACCCAATTGAATATCATGGTTTATGGGATTGGGCCTCAAGAATTGATGAGTCTGGAACTTCAAACTATTGAGTCTTGTGCCATTACTTGTTTATCACTAAGTTTGCTCAATGAATATTACAGAATTGGATCACAGCCTCATCAGAATTATAGACCATAAGCCTAAAGCTAAAGGAAAGCAAGGAAAGGCCTCAAAGCCCAAGAAACACAACAGAAGCTCAATTTAGAAAGTGTATAAATAGGATAGAGTTTAAGTTAGTTAGGACTTTTACATTCAGCAACTTTTCATTTTGCTAGTTTTGATACTTTGTAATTGAATTCAGAGCTATGACTCACTAAACCCCTTTCATTGGGTTAGGGAGCTCTATTGTAATTCAATGAATCAATAATAGTTTTTATCTTCTTCTTCAATCTTTTCTCTTGAATTTTGTTAGAAAGCTTCTCGATCTAATTCCATTGGGTAGTTGTCTTGGGAAAGAAACTACCCATAATTGGAATCCTTCGGAACCTTGGGAAAGGAATGGAGGATTCATGCTAGAGAAGCTTTCTCACAGTGAATTGGATTGGGGTTTGGATGGATATTGTGACATGTAATCCTACCAAATTGTGGTTCATGAAGCTGTGTGGTATAATCAGTGATCGAGCTTCATCTCTTCTTATGAATATTTAAACCAAGGGATTGGGAATTTGTTTGTTTTTAGAGAGAATTGGTGAGCCAAGGGATTGGGATCCAATCATATAAGATTGCCAAGAAAAATTCAATGAATGCATTGGTTGAGGAAGAGATAAAATGTTTTGATTCGGAGATCTCAATATCTCCTAACCCCAATGAACTCCCCATTTCTGATCTACACCTTCTATTTACATTCTGCACTTTCAATTCATGCAATCACCCCAATTCCCTTTTAATTTCAGCAATTTAATTTCTCGCACTTTCATTCTTGCAATTTTAAGATTCAGTCATTTCAATTCCTTGCAATTTACATTTCCCGCCAATTTACTTTATGCAATTCACAACCAATTCTTGATTCCGCTCAACTAATCAAACTTCTAATTCGAATTGCTCATTCAACCAATCCTTGTCGGATTCGACCTCACTCTATTGTGAGTTTTTACTTGACGATAACCGGTGCACTTGCCGGAAGGAATTTTGCCGATCTGTGCAATTTCCCTTAATCGTAGCTATACCCAGTTATAGCGCATCAAGTTTATGGCGCCGTTGCCGGGGATTGGTTTTCGATTGACAATTCTCAAATTGGAAGTTAACTAGATTGAGCATTTTTCTTGTTTTTGTTAATTCAGTTCAAGTTACTTGTTGAATTTTAATTCCTGCACTCTGTTATTTGTTTTTTTTTCTTTCTTTATGCCTTTAAATTCAAGCAACTAACTCACTAACCCACTAACTATTTGAATTAATTCCTCACTGCTCTAACCATACTCTTCCATTAACCAAGAGTATTCCACTTGTTTGTTGCTTGTGGTGTGTTCTTGTATGACAGGTAGGAGAGGAGAGGCATCAACTCCTCCATATACCGAACCAGAGAGGACCCTTCATAGACGTAGAAGGGAAGCAAGAGGGAAGAGAGTACTGAGAGAAGAGGAATCTGAAGGAGAATCTGAGGACAACTTTGAGGAAGCTCTAGATCTCAACATGGATAGAGAATTTCACAACCATGAGAGGGCTGATGGAAACAATGCCATTCCTGAGAGAAGGGTTCTTGGTTCATACATAAACCCAACCTCTGGGAATTGTGGTAGCAGCATTCAGAAACCACCCATTCAGGCCAATAATTTTGAACTCAAACCACAGCTAATATCACTGGTGGAGAATCATTGTTCATTTGGTGGGAGTGCTAGTGAAGATCCAAACCAACATCTCACAAAATTCCTGAGAATTTGCGACACTGTGAAGTCCAATGGAGTCCAGGACGATGCCTATAAACTGCTCTTGTTCCCATTTTCACTTAGGGACAAGGCAGCTAAGTGGTTGGAATCATTCCCAAGGGACAGCCTAACAACCTGGGAGGAGGTGGAGAGCAAGTTTCTGGCACGTTTCTACCCCCCACAAAAGGTCAATAGGCTTCGATCTGAGGTTCAAACTTTTAGACAACAAGATGGTGAGATGCTCTACGAGGCATGGGAGAGGTTCAAAGAATTGACAAGGAAATGTCCACCCAACATGTTCCCTGAGTGGGTGCAATTGCACATTTTCTATGATGGACTTTCTTATGAATCAAGGAAGGCTGTAGACCATTCATCAGGAGGTTCATTGAACAGGAAAAAGACTGTGGAAGAAGCCATTGAAGTAATTGAGACAGTGGCTGAGAATGAGTACTACTATGCTTCAGAGAGACACAACACTAAGGGAGTCATGGAGCTGAACCATGTTGATGCCATTCTAGCCCAAAACAAGGTGTTTGCCAAGCAACTAGCAGAGCTCACAAGGAAACTAGACACAAAGCAAGTGGCTGCAATACACACACAAGATCAAGAGGAAGTAAGCATTGAAGGAGATGATTGGGAAGAGGCCAACTATGTGGGAAATTAACAAAGGCAATCATATGATCCACATTCCAACACTTACAACTCAGGTTGGAAAAACCACCCAAACTTTGGGTGGGGAAACCAGCAAACCCAACCACAAAACCACAAACCTTACAACCACAACCAACATAACAATTCCACATACCAAAACTCCAACCAAAGATCATACCAAACCACACAAAACACTTACTCCCAACCACCATATCATGGCCAAAATAATCAACCTCCCCAATTTAATCCGAACCAACAATTTCAAGATCAATTAAACAGGATAGAAGGAAGGCTTGCAACCATGAGTCAAGACATAACCGAATTGAAAAGCTTTAGGGATGATGTGAGATCGACCTTAAGGAACCATGGCGAAAAACTCAAGTGGATGGAGGCTCGAGTAGGAGAACTATCTCAACAAGCTCCCAAGTCAACTGCAGTATTCCCTAGTGACACAGAGAAAAATCCTAAAGGGGAACAAAAGGGAGTGAGATGGGAAGAATGCAAGGCCATCACCATATTGAAGGAAGTCTCAGAAGAAGAAGGAATCAGACCCTCAGAAAAGGAGCCAGAAATCTTGAAGGAAGGTGTGGAAGAAGCTAAGCAGGAAAGTGAAACGGAGCAAGCCAAAGAGTTGCAAAAGGAAGGCATGCTGGGAACATACCAACCAAAAGCACCATTTCCTCAGAGGTTAGGAGGAGGTGAAAAAGGGAAAACATATTCAAGGTTCTTAGAGACATTTAAGTCTCTCCACATCAATATTCCCTTTCTTGAGATCCTCCAGCAAATGCCTACACATATCAAGTATTTGAAGGAATTGCTGAGCAAGAAAAGAGTTTTGAAGGGAGGACAAACTGTAATAATGAACAAAGAATGCAGTGCACTCATCAAGAAGGATATGGTCTCTAAGAAAACAGACCCAGGAAGTTTTCATATTCCCTGCATCATAGGGGAAACAAAAATTGACAGAGGATTCTGTGATCTAGGAGCTAGCATAAATGTGATGCCTCTGACTCTTATGAGGAAGCTACAACTGAATGAGGTGAGATCCACTGATGTAATCATACAACTGGCTGACAAAACTCAAAAGCAAGCTGAAGGGGTAGTTGAGAATGTGCTGGTGAAAGTGGGAAATTATTTTTTCCCCACAGACTTTGTCATTTTGGACATGGAGGAAAGCTATCTACACCCTATCATTCTGGGAAGGCCATTTCTAGCCACTGCTAGAGCACTCATAGATATTGAACAAGGAGAGCTAATTTTAAGAGTACATGATGAACAACTCATTTTCCATGTTTTTAAACCTGCATCTGAGCCTGAACCAGAACCTGAAAAGCCTAAGGATGATAATAGCAATCTGTGTTTGGAGGAAGGCAATTCAGCAGCTGGAACTCTAAAACAATCCTTTGAAGGCAAACAAGAATTGCAAGAGTTAAAGCCACAAGAATCAATAAAAACAAATCAGAAGGGTTCTCCTAGCATAAGGGTCAATGAAGAAATCCTCAAGAGAGAGGGAAGAATTGTAAAGAAATTGCCATGAGGGTGGAGAAACAAGAAAATTCCCACTGAAGGTTTCTCTCCGGGAGATAAAGTGATATCAAGTCATTATCTGCCAATCCCACCTGGCCTCAAACCCATTCCTTCCCAGCTCCCTCAAGTGTTCACAATCAGGAAAGTTCTTTCAATGGAACATTTGGAAATCATGAAGGAATCAAATGGGGATGTTTCCATAGTGAGAGGAGAGGACATCAAGCACTACAATCCACCCTAACAAGGGACAACCGTCAAGCTAGTGACGTTAAAGAAGCGCTTGTTGGGAGGTAACCCAACCTGAGGTAATACTCCTTTACTGTTTCTTTTATTTGTTTCAATAAAAAGGTGAAGTAGTTTCTGTGCATTGCAAAGAATTAAGTTTGGTGTTTCACACCAAACAATGAATTTGTGGATCAATAATTCAAAGGGGAATGTGTGACTCTAAGTTTGGTGTTCCACCATAAAGTTCAACTGAACACAACAACCTTTGAATTATATGAAAGGAACAACCATTCTAAGCAATCACAGAAATGATTAAAATCCTTAGCAGCAACTTCATTCCAAGGAAAACTCAAGGATTCAAAGAACAGAGAAGTGAGTAGGAGACTAAGTTTGGTGTTCACACACCAACTTAAGACTCAGATACTTGCCCATATATAGTTGAGCTAACCACTCAAGTGCTTGAGAAGCAAGCAACTTCATCACTCTTTGCAGGAATGAACAAGGGTCTTAGAAAGAACATGAAGCAACAACTAGGAGAGGAAGGAGAAATCAAATTGTTTCCTGGCAGCAAAGAGAAAACAAGAAATCTCACAAGGTGGTGTTGCTCCTTGACCATTCTTTAAAAGGCAAACAAAAGCATGCTTGTTCTGGTTTAAACTGTAATTGTTGAATCTTTCTGGAATATGAAGTTTTTAGTATGTTTGTTTGTTTACTGCTTTGAATAAAGTGAATGCCTAGATGTTTGGATATAACTCCACCTTCTTAAACAAATGCTTGCCATGCTTGTTCTGTTTCCAAAAATTAAAAGAAAAGTTTGAACAAAAGTAACTTGGCTCAATTAGTGACAAATCAAGTAGAATTAAGTGGTGGTATGCATGCTTGATTGTTTAGTTAGCTCACTGGAAATTGAATGTAGAATTATCATTTTTTGTGTAGAAGTTGAATACTGTCTATGGATCTTGATGAATAAATGTCTTTGGCCATGAAAAAGAAAGAAAAAGAAGAAGAAAAGCCACTGAAAAAGGGCAACCAAAAAGCAAAAGAATTAAAAAATAAAGCTAGGCACCAATGGTTGAACTTTTGAGACATATGCCTGTGGTGTTTATGTACTAGGATCTGCTTGGATGAATAGGTTCTGTGGAGTGTTTCAACACTTGGTAACTTGGGTTAACTAACCCGGGATTATCAACCAAAAGTCCATTATCAAGAGCAACCTAGCTACAAAACATTTAGTTACACAAAGAGGTGCTGGGCACCAATGTCTCAAAAAGAAATGTGAACTAAAATGCCTGTAGTGGATATGTGTACTGCACTGATAAGAAAAAGAAAATGCCAAAGGCTTGTGCAACACATGACACTGAGCAAACAAGGAGCAAAAGAGCTCTAAGAAAAAGAAAAACAAAGAAAGAAAAAGTGCCAAAGACATGAGAATAACAAGAGGCCATAGCAGTGTTTGATGGATGCAATGAAAAAGTGATGATTCTACCTGATAAGAATGAAAAAGTGATGCTGCAACTTTCTGCATAAAACCCTTCTAATGAACTTCAAATGCTTGCTAATATAGCCAATGTAATTGCTTTTTGTTTCATACTTTCTTCTCAAATAACTCAGGACTTGCTTAGGGACAAGCAAGTATTAAGTTTGGTGTTGTGATGCCAAGGCATCTTAGGCTAGTTTCACTAGCATTTTTCTGTTAGTTTTAGTTGTTTTATGCATTTTCTTGAGCTTAAAGTAACCAAGAATGGTTAAATAAACAACAAAGCAATGAACCATCCAAAACATTGTGATTATGATGCAAAATTCATGAGTTTTTAGTTATATTACTTGAATGCTATGAATGGATGAATTCTCATGAAATTTTGCAAGACTTTGATGAATTTTGTTTGGATGATTTCAGGGAAGAAGAGGCTAGGCAAGGAAGCAACAAATTGAATAAAGGAAGCTTGAATATCAAATGGGATGTTTAAGCTCTAGTTTAAGGTTAAACTGGAGCTTAAACGCCAAAATTATGAGAAGAGAGGAAATGCTGTAACTGGCGTTTAACCTCCAGTTTGACCTCAAACTGGAAGTTAAACGCCAGAATGAGAAAGGGCACTAAGGAGCATTCCACGTTTAACCTCCAGTTTGACCTCAAACTGGAGGTTAAACGCCAGAATGATGAATTGAACTAAGGGAGGCACAAAAGCATTTCCACGTTTAACCTCCAGTTTGACCTCAAACTGGAGGTTAAACGTGTTCGACACTTTCTTTTCTCACCAAGAAGCATTCCACGTTTAACCTCCAGTTTGACCTCAAACTGGAGGTTAAACGCCAGAAGTAAGAAAGGCACCAGGAGCATTTCCACGTTTAAGCTCCAGTTTAACCTTAAACTGGAGCTTAAACGCTGGCATATGGAACAGCTTGACCATGCATTCTTCAAACATAAATAACTTGAGCTACAAAACTCCAAATGAGGTGATTCAAAATGCATTGGAAAGAAGACATCTAGAGCTTTCCAAGCATATATGGCATGCATGGTGGATACTAAAAATTGAGGGAGAAAACAGCCCCGTAATGTGCATAGAAGAGCATAGTACCAACATGCAATCAGGCCAGCTGACCTCTTCACCTTCCATGGAGTATAACTCGAGTTGTAGAACTCCAAATGATGCGCTTCCAGTTGCATTGGAAAGTAGACATCCAGAGCTTTACAACGATGTATAATAGTCTATATTTGGCATCAAATTGGCAAGGTTGACAAGAGAACAAAGTGACGACTCAAGAAAGGGAGGTTAAATGTGTTCTTCATTTCCAAGTTTAACCTCCAGTTTGACCTCAAACTGGAGGTTAAACGTGTTCGATGGTTTTTCTCCTCCAGGGTGTGTTCTTCATTTCCAAGTTTAACCTTCAGTTTGACCTCAAACTGGAGGTTAAACGTGTTCGATGGCAATTGCCTCCAGGGTGTGCTTTCTTCATTTCCAAGTTTAACCTCCAGTTTAACCTTAAACTGGAGGTTAAACGTGCTCGCCAATGCATACCCCTGGGTTGCTTTCTTCCAATTCCACGTTTAAGTTTTAGTTTGACCTTAAACTAAAACTTAAACTTCAACTTAAACACCACCATTTGAAAAGGTTTCTGGGCCAATTATATTGAAGTTTAAGTTAGCAATTGAGCACAAATATTAACTTAAATTTATTATGGCATGAAACCCAATTGAATATCATGGTTTATGGGATTGGGCCTCAAGAATTGATGAGTCTGGAACTTCAAACTATTGAGTCTTGTGTCATTACTTGTTTATCACTAAGTTTGCTCAATGAATATTACAGAATTGGATCACAGCCTCATCAGAATTATAGACCATAAGCCTAAAGCTAAAGGAAAGCAAGGAAAGGCCTCAAAGCCCAAGAAACACAACAGAAGCTCAATTTAGAAAGTGTATAAATAGGATAGAGTTTAAGTTAGTTAGGACTTTTACATTCAGCAACTTTTCATTTTGCTAGTTTTGATACTTTGTAATTGAATTCAGAGCTATGACTCACTAAACCCCTTTCATTGGGTTAGGGAGCTCTATTGTAATTCAATGAATCAATAATAGTTTTTATCTTCTTCTTCAATCTTTTCTCTTGAATTTTGTTAGAAAGCTTCTCGATCTAATTCCATTGGGTAGTTATCTTGGGAAAGAAACTACCTATAATTGGAATCCTTCGGAACCTTGGGAAAGGAATGGAGGATTCATGCTAGAGAAGCTTTCTCACAGTGAATTGGATTGGGGTTTGGATGGATATTGTGACATGTAATCCTACCAAATTGTGGTTCATGAAGCTGTGTGGTATAATCAGTGATCGAGCTTCATCTCTTCTTATGAATATTTAAACCAAGGGATTGGGAATTTGTTTGTTTTTAGAGAGAATTGGTGAGCCAAGGGATTGGGATCCAATCATATAAGATTGCCAAGCAAAATTCAATGAATGCATTGGTTGAGGAAGAGATAAAATGTTTTGATTCGGAGATCTCAATATCTCCTAACCCCAATGAACTCCCCATTTCTGATCTACACCTTCTATTTACATTCTGCACTTTCAATTCATGCAATCACCCCAATTCCCTTTTAATTTCAGCAATTTAATTTCTCGCACTTTCATTCTTGCAATTTTAAGATTCAGTCATTTCAATTCCTTGCAATTTACATTTCCCGCCAATTTACTTTATGCAATTCACAACCAATTCTTGATTCCGCTCAACTAATCAAACTTCTAATTCGAATTGCTCATTCAACCAATCCTTGTGGGATTCGACCTCACTCTATTGTGAGTTTTTACTTGACGATAACCGGTGCACTTGCCGGAAGGAATTTTGCCGATCTGTGCAATTTCCCTTAATCGTAGCTATACCCAGTTATAGCGCATCACAGCTCCAAGAGAATATCCATATTCTGTAGTTGTAAAAATCGATACTCTCCTTGCCACTAATGCTAGCTTCTCCGACTAATTGATAAGTCGCACACGAACTGATTATTTGGGACATGTTGAGTTCCTAATGCACGCTCCACATGTTAGAACCAGTTGTCTACTTCAATAGGGTTTGTCGATCCATTGAAAATTGGCGGGTCAACTTTCAAAAAAGCAGCTAGAGTTCTTGGAACACAACCTAAGTTGTTCTCAGTGCCTTCTCCATTTTCATTTTTGGCTGATTGCCTTGTCCGGCGCATAGCATGAGTAGTCATAGCAATGCTCGCTTGAATCATGTTAACTATGTTAGTCATCTCAGCCATAAGCTCGGCATAGTCATTAGTGGGTTGATTATCCTCATAATCTCTCCGTATACGTGACTGACCTTGTCCGCAAGATTCCATTCAAGGTGTCCTGTCTACACCACACAATTGATATCAAGGAGATCAATCTCAATATCAAAAATCTAGTGCTTCAATTATTCCAAAAAGGCACTCACAAACAAGCATGCTATATATATATATATATATATATATATATATATATATATATATATATATCAAGCAAATATCCTAAATAGTATGAAAGAAAAATGACCTAAAGTATGCAATGAAGCATAATCGGTCCATCCCTTAGACTCACAAGGACGAACTACTCTGATACCACTAAATGTAACACCCTAATTAACCTAAGCCTTACCTCATGCCATAAAGCAAAGGTTAATAAAAGGTTACGACAATTCTAAGGCTTATACAATAATATATATAGAAGGAAATAATAATTCTAGAAGCTTGATGAAGATATAAGCTCAAAACCAGAGTTACAAAAGCGCAAAGGTTCACACAAAACTAAAAGCATAAAGGTACAAGATAAATCTACAAAATATCAAGACATATATAGATATATAAGAGTATATTAGACTTAGAGAACTAGCCACAGCCCGTGGAGTTTAAGCCGACTAGTATATACCGACATACAGAGTTTAGAAAGTAAAATAACTTATACAAAATATCTCTCTCATAGTAAGCCTCTAAGGAAATATAAATACAAAAGTGAGAGAACTAAATCAAAATAACCAAAAGACTCCATAACATGATAAAGGTCCTCTGCTCTATCACCATCAAGCAACTCACCGAGGTGGGTTGCAACCTGCATATGTGATGCACGGAAACTTGTCTCTCAACAAAATTTCCTTCGGCAAGTATACCGAATTCGTCGTCAAGTAAAAACTCACAATAGATTGAGGTCGAATCCACAGGAATTAACGAATTAAACAATCAATGGTTAATTAATTATCCTAGTTAGACGAATCATATTGGAGTGATAAGTAACAAGAAAATGTAAATGGCATAAAAATAAAGAAAGCAAAAAAGTACAGAAAAGTAAAATGGCAAGAAAAGTAAATGTAAGAACTAAAAATAAAATGAACATTGGGATTAAGAGATATTGCAATCCTCCGGATCAAGTTTGATGACAGGTCATCATATACCCATTTTTCAAGCTAATTTCACTTGTTTTATTAGTCTTTATGCACTTTCTTGCATCCTAAATAAGTGATTTGGAGTGAAAATGCATAACTTCTTTAAATCAAACAACCACCATGAAATTAATGTTAACTCATGAGGTTTAAGCTGAATTTAATTGATTTTTAATTAATTTATAAGCCTTGTGAATTTAGTGATACTTGGAGTGGTTGTTTTGGTTTCTTGTAGGTGAAGAAAAGAAGAAAAAAGGAAAGCGTGGCTTAAGAAAGCGTGGCCCAAGAGAGAACAAGTGTGGCGCATAAAAGGAGGAAGCAAGCATTGCCCCCCACAAGGGCACACTGCCCTCTAGGAGGGCAACATGAGCAAGCAAGCATTGAGAGGCAACGCTGTCCTGCCCACGACAAGGGCAGAGCACAAATTTGTGCCTTGGATCAAGGAAAGTAAAAACATTGCCCTGCCCTCCTCAAGGGCAGTATCGGGCTCACCAAGGGGAGAAATTCAAGGAAAAAGTTCACCCTTGCTTGCTACAAGGATCGAACACGGAACCATGAGGAAACAAGAAACTAAGCCTTACTTTGGTGCCAAGAAAATCAAAGAAAAGAGGTAGCGTGCGCGTCACACAAGGATCGAACACGGGACTTCAGTTTAGAAACATTGCCTTGCCCTCCGCAAGGGCAGGGCAGCATTTTGGTGATGCACACACACGCACCATTCTGGCGCACCAAGGGAAGGCTCGCCAGCATCATTCTGGCGCACAAGCATCACTCGGCAGCACCAGCAGCACGCACGGGCACCATTCTGGCACGCCAAAAAGCACCTTGCGGAGGGCAGGGCAGCGTTCTGCATGCACCAACGCATCACACGCATGCACCAATGGGCCAGATGCATCATTTTCTGCCCTGCCCTCCACAATGGCAGGGCAGCCTCCTGGGAGCAACATGGGCCAAAATTCAACCAAAATTTCATTTAAATTCAATTCCTCTCCAAATTGAATCAAGGCCAACCAAACCCATTTCTCCTCAAATTCAAAGCAAGCAAAGCCCACATCATCACTCAAAGGCACATGGATCAATTAAATTAGGATTTTCATTTTTGTAATTTATTTTAATTTCAATTTCATTTTATTTTCATTTTGTAAAAAGCCTATATAAAGGCATCACTCTCATCTCAAAAAGGGGGGAAGCTCCATTAGAGAAAAGGGCTAGCTCCACTAGGGAGCATTAGGATTTGAGAGCTCTCTCTCTTAGTTTTCATTTCTGTTTTGAATCTTGGATTGAGAAGTGAAGGAATTCTGTTTCATTCTCCCTCTGAGATTTCTCTTGTTTGCCTTGCTGCAAAATTTTAGTGAATTGCAATTTGAATCAAAGTTCTCTTATTGCTTTCATCTTTAATTTTTCTGCATCTTGTTTACTGTTGGATCAAGGAAGGGATTGAGATCTAGACTTGTTTTCTAGTCTCTTTGATTCCCTGAGATCAATTTTATTTTGCAATTTAGCTGAGCTCTTTGCTACTCTTCTGTTTTTTTTTACTGTTTCATTGAAATTGTCAAATGCTCTTTGAGATTTGAGAATTGATCTCAGTCTTCTACTACGTTTACTTATCTGTAATTTCCTTTCCTGCATTCTGCACTTTCACATTTCTGTTCACATTGAGCTTGATTTAATTTCCTGCACATTTACATTTTCTGCAATTTAAATTTCCAGTTGCTTAATCTATTGCTTCCTTTAATTTCCAGCACCCAACCCCATTTACTTTTCATGCAATTTACATTTCTTGCAATTTAAGTTTTAGTTATTTTACTTTCTTGTTATTTAAGTTACTTGCAATTTTACTTTCTGCAACTTTAAATTTCCTGTCATTTACACTTCTGTTGGCTACATTTCATCCAATATCCCTTCAATGTTAGCTTGACTAAACTAATCACCCACTAAAATTGCTTGATCCATCAATCCCTGTGGGATCGACCTCACTCTAAGTGAGTTATTACTACTTGATGCGACCCGGTATACTTGCCGGTTGGATTTGTGTGTTGGAAATTCTTTTTTTCCGCAAAAACACCATCAAGTTTTTGGCTCCGTTGCCGGGGATTGATTTTGATCAACAATGATTAAGTGGGTGAGAAGTCTAGATTAAGCATTTTTTTTTATTTTTGTTCTCTGCTTTAAAGTGAAACCAAGGTGTTTGAGTTATTGCCTCACTAAGAAATTCTATCTCTGTGACATGAATTTCAAATTTCATTGATGTTTACAAAATACAAATGGAGTTCAACTCATCTTATGGTCAAACAAAATTTTATGGGATATCATCCACCATCACCAATATCTAATGATGGCTGGGAATATCACCAAGAGAATACACATTCTGAGCACTCCAACTCATGGAGATTTGCTTCAGAGACACAAGATGAGCAAGAGAATCATATGGGATACTTCCCACCACCACAAAATGATTCAAGTCATTACTCTAATGGTGGCTGGGAGTATCACCAAGGAATGAAAGAGCATCCACCCTCACGTCCCAGTTTCTCATTTGAAAGTTCTTCATCACTTGATTATGCCTCAACACAAAGTTTCCTCCAAAATCCATACAAGTCATCCCATCAATCACAGAACTCATTCCACAACCCCAACATAACTTCACCACAACACATCCACATCACCAAAATTTCTCTCATCCTTCATCTTTTGAACCAGCAGATGAGGATTACCTTCAAGCCATTGAAATACATAGAAAGCTCGTAGAAAGATACACACAACCCCAATCCTGGAAAGAAACTATCCTCAATAAGATGAATGGGACCTTAGAGCAAACAAGGAGGAGCTTAGAACCACTGAGCAAGGAAAATGAAGGCCAATTGATGGATGTGAAGGAGAAAGTAGAAGAGCAAGATAAAGAGGCCACTGCATCAAGTGAACTTTCAATGAAGAATGAGGTGGTTGAAAATGAAACTGCACTTGAGGTGACAAGGGAAGTAGTGGAGGAGCAAGAAAGTGAGGAAGACACTCAAGAGAAGTCACACTCAACTAAAGCAGAGAAGTACATGAAGGAAAAGCTCATGGAATCACCAATGCAAGAGGCTCTTGATAAAGAAATCACTCCAACAATCACACAGCAATCAAAACTTGGATTCAAAGAAGTGAAGGCAATTAACAAAAACACCAAGAAGAGGATTGTGACCAAGATATCAAAGACAACATTCAAGAAAAGGTCAACTGCAAACAATCCTCCCCCTAGTCCAGCAAGCAAGATCAATCAAGAAAATTTCACAAGAAAGCTTGCTGAGAGGAGATCAAGACAGGGGAAAATAGCTGAAACTTCTCCCCCCTTGAGGTCATTCCTCTTAACAAACTGGAAGAAGAGGAAGAAAGTGAAGAACAATATGTCAAGCTAGTGACAATAAAAGAGCGCTTGTTGGGAGGCAACCCAACCTGAGGTAGTTTTCTTTTCATAGATTTTTCAATAAAGATGTTGAATCATTGATATGCATTGCAAGGAGCTAAGTTTGGTGTTGCACACCAAAACAAGTTAAGGGAGAATGAAAGATTCTAAGTTTGGTGTTCCACCAAAAATTTCAAATAAAAGCACATTCTCACCTCTTTCATAATGCTAGCTCCAAGCAATCGAACAAATTTTTCAACTATTTAACTGTTTTCTAGCTTTAATCCCATAACCTTCAGCAAGGATGCAAGGTTTCAAATATGGTTAACTTATTGCATAGTGGCAATCAATTAAGTTTGGTGTTCACACACCAAAATCCAAGAGCCACACTCAATTTATGCATACTAACCATACACTTAAGGGCTTGAGAAGCAAGCAACTTTGAGAATTATGCAGGACATGAGTCAATAATTGAAGATATGGTGCATCTTAACTCAAAGAAAACACAACAGAAGGAAGAATCAAAGGTCTGCAACTTCAAAGGTTGTATCTAAACTTAATCCTTACTGCTGTGAATTATTTTGAACATGGGAACCATTATATATCTTGCTAAAGTGTTTATCTAGTTGCAAGTGAAGTTGTTTGATCAAGTATGATAATCTGCATAATGCTTGTCATTCATCACTTAGCTTGAATTTTGTTTTATTTCCCATATGCTTGAATAAAAGAGATTTTGTTTGAATTGAAAAGTAAAAATCCAATGTTGCATAAGTAGAATGGAAGTCAATGGTGGTATATGTGTTTGATTAAATGAATAACTCATGAAATAAGTGCTGCATAATATCATTTTCATTGAAGTGTGAACTAGCTTGCTGTCATGAAGGTTCCTATCAATAAAGAAAAAGCCTTTGAGAACAAAATCAAAACAAAGAGAAAAGGAAGAAAAAAAAGCCAATGTGGCAAGAAAAACAAAGAATAAAGGCTGGACACCAATAGCTTGGACCCTAGGACACATGCCTGTGGTGTTCTTGTACTAGGATATGCTTGGATAAGTAAATTCTAAGGGGTATTTTAAAACCCGGTCACTTAGATCAACTGATTTGGGATGACCAATTGAAAGTCCACAATAAAGAGCAACCTAGATACAGAACATTTAGTTATCCAAAGAGATGCTGGGCATCAATGATCCTAGGAAGAAGTAGTGAGCCATGTGTCTGTGGTGGAAGATGTTGAGTGAAAAATAAAGCCAAAGGCTACTACTACAACATTAGACACCAAGCCTTCAAGAATAATAAGCTTGATAAGCAACATGAGAAAAAAAAAGTTAGCAAGGGAGCAAAGAAAGAATAAACCTTATAACAGCAAGTTTAGCAAGCCTTTGAGGAAGAATATATATTATGTAACAGCAACAATAATTGAGTTGTCATTATCTGCATAAAAACCCCATGAATCACATTCTGCTATATGCCTAATAAGGATATGATTCTTTTCTTGTTCATTTCATTTTCTCTTAAGTTTTGATGCTTGCTTGGGGACAAGCAAGATTTAAGTTTGGTGTTGTGATGACAGGTCATCATGTACCCACTTTTCAAGCTAATTTCACTTGTTTTATTAGTCTTTATGCACTTTCTTGCATCCTAAGTAAGTGATTTGGAGTGAAAATGCATAACTTCTTTAAATCAAACAACCACTATGAAATTAATGTTAACTCATGAGGTTTAAGCTGAATTTAATTGATTTTTAATTGATTTATAAGCCTTGTGAATTTAGTGATACTTGGAGTGGTTGTTTTGGTTTATTGTAGGTGAAGAAAAGAAGAAAAAAGGAAAGCGTGGCCCAAGAGAGAACAAGTGTGGCGCATAAAAGGAGGAAGCAAGCATTGCCCCCCACAAGGGCACACTGCCCTCTAGGAGGGCAACATGAGCAAGCAAGCATTGAGAGGCAACGCTGCCCTGCCCACGACAAGGGCAGAGCACAAATCTGTGCCTTGGATCAAGGAAAGTAAAAACATTGCCCTGCCCTCCTCAAGGGCAGTATCGGGCTCACCAAGGGGAAAAATTCAAGGAAAAAGTTCACCCTTGCTTGCTACAAGGATCGAACACGGAACCATGAGGAAACAAGAAACTAAGCCTTACTTTGGTGCCAAGAAAATCAAAGAAAAGAGGTAGCGTGCGCGTCACACAAGGATCGAACACGAGACTTCAGTTTGGAAACATTGCCCTGCCCTCCGCAAGGGCAGGGCAGCATTTTGGTGATGCACACACACGCACCATTTTGACGCACCAAGGGAAGGCTCGGCAGCATCATTCTGGCGCACAAGCATCACTCGGCAGCACCAGCAGCACGCACGGGCACCATTCTAGCACGCCAAAAAGTTCTGCCCTGCCCTCCGCAAGGGCAGGGCAGCGTCCTGCACGCACCAACGCATCACACGCACGCACCAATGGGCCAGATGCATCATTTTCTGCCCTGCCCTCCACAATGGCAGGGCAGCCTCCTGGGAGCAACATGGGCCAAAATTTAACCAAAATTTCATTTAAATTCAATTCCTCTCCTAATTGAATCAAGGCCAACCAAACCCATTTCTCCTCAAATCCAAAGCAAGCAAAGCCCACATCATCACTCAAAGGCACATGGATCAATTAAATTAGGATTTTCATTTTTGTAATTTGTTTTAATTTCAATTTCATTTTATTTTCATTTTGTAAAAAGCCTATATAAAGGCATCACTCTCATCTCAAAAAGGGGGGAAGCTCCATTAGAGAAAAGGGCTAGCTCCACTAGGGAGCATTAGGATTTGAGAGCTCTCTCTCTTAGTTTTCATTTCTGTTTTGAATCTTGGATTGAGAAGTGAAAGAATTCTGTTTCATTCTGCCTCTGAGATTTCTCTTGTTTGCCTTGCTGCAAAATTTTAGTGAATTGCAATTTGAATCAAAGTTCTCTTACTGCTTTCATCTTTAATTTTTCTGCATCTTGTTTGCTGTTGGCTCAAGGAAGGGATTGAGATCTAGACTTGTTTTCTAGTCTCTTTGATTCCCTGAGATCAATTTTATTTTGCAATTTAGCTGAGCTCTTTGCTACTCTTCTGTTTTTTTTTTACTGTTTCATTGAAATTGTCAAATGCTCTTTGAGATTTGAGAATTGATCTCAGTCTTCTACTACGTTTACTTATCTGTAATTTCCTTTCCTGCATTCTGCACTTTCACATTTCTGTTCACATTGAGCTTGATTTAATTTCTTGCACATTTACATTTTCTGCAATTTAAATTTCCAGTTGCTTAATCTATTGCTTCCTTTAATTTCCAGCACCCAACCCCCTTTAATTTTCATGCAATTTACATTTCTTGCAATTTAAGTTTTAGTTATTTTACTTTCTTGTTATTTAAGTTACTTGCAATTTTACTTTCTACAACTTTAAATTTCCTTTCATTTACACTTCTGTTGGCTATATTTCATCCAATATCCCTTCAATGTTAGCTTGACTAAACTAATCACCGACTAAAATTGCTTGATCCATCAATCCCTGTGGGATCGACCTCACTCTAAGTGAGTTATTACTACTTGATGCGACCCGGTATACTTGCCGGTTGGATTTGTGTGTTGGAAATTCTTTTTTCCGCAAAAACACCATCAAAGTTCATTCTCATCTCTTCCTCAATCAATGCATTCATTGATCTCCTTGGCAATCTTAAGTGATTGGATCCCAATTCCTTGGCAATCCAATCTCTCAAGGCATGAACAATTTTTCAATTGTTTGATTTAATTGCTCATGGGAAGAGATGAAGTTTGGTCACTGATTATACCACACACATTCATAGATCAAAGTATTGGTAGGATTAAATGTCACAATATCCACCCAACCCCCAACCTAATCCAATGTGAGAGAGCATTTCTAGCATGATCTCCTCATTCCTCTTCCAAGGTTCCGAGGAGATCCAATTATGGAGAGCTTCTCTTCCAAGATAGCTAACCAATTGGATGAAGATCGAAAGATCTCTAGTAAAATCAAGAGAAAAGAAAGAAGAAGAAGAATAAGAACTATAATTAATCCATTGAATCACTATAATTAATCCATTGAATCACAATAGAGCTCTCTAACCCAATAAAAAGAGTTAGTTGATCATTACTCTACCAAAATAGAAAAGAACGAAAGTGCAGAAAAGTAAAGATGAAGATTAAAACTAACATTGAAACTTCCAAATTTATAAATGAGAAGTACAAAGAAAAGAAAGAGAAGGAAAAGTGTGTGAGGGGAGGGAGTTCGAAGACCCCTCTTCAATCTCCAATTCCAGAATCCCAATCCAGCCCCCTTTCAAAGTAAAAACTAAGGACTTTATATAGGCTCTCCTAAATTACAAAATGAAATTAAAAGCAAATTACAATTAAATGAAAAGTCCTACTCTAGATGCTTCATGTGGCCTTTGATTGGTTGACACTTGTGGGCTTGCTTCCTTGAGGTTGGGTGGTCCTTGAAGAGAAGTGAATAAAGTTGAGGTCTAGGTGGTAATGTTAGTGCTACCGTTAGCCACACTAACGCTACAAGTGTGGCGTTAGTGCTGAAGTTAGTGTGGCTAACGTTACACTTGCTACCCAGTTGGTGTTTTTGGGGCTTAGAAGATGCCTATTGTTTGTACTTCAATTTCATGCCCACTATAGATTATTATATATCGTTGGAAAGTTCTGAATGTCAGCTTTCTAACGCAACTAGAATCTCCTCAATTAGACCTTTGTAACTCAAGTTATGCTCCTTTGAAGTGGACAAGGTCGCTGGCATAGTCGCTGGCGTTACTTGAAAAAGTGAGTCACAATAACGCTCGCAACCAGGGGATGAATATTGCCAGGTTATGAAGTTCAAACTTAATGTCCACCCTATACTATTATATATTGTTGAAAAGCCCTGGATGTCTACTTTCCAACTTTATTGGGAGCGCATAATTTGGAGCTCTACAGCTCGAGTTACATTTCTTGGAAGGTGAACAGGTCAGCTGGCTTTACTACAGGTTGATACTATGTTCATCTTTGCACTTTCGGGACAGGTTTTCTCCCTCAAATTTAGTGTCTACCATGTAGTGCCATATATTCTTGGAAAGCTCTGGAATTCTACTTTCCAATTCCACTGGAATCACCTCATTTGGTGCTTTGTGGCTCACATTATTCTTGTTTGAAGAAGGCATGGTCAGGCTGCCGGGTGAGATTTTGCCCACGTTAGTGTAACTAATGTGACCATTAACGTGGGTCTTCCTTTGCTTCGCAAACATTAGTGGCGATCACCTTTTTCACTAACGTTGGTATTTCCCTTTCCTTCCACGTTAGTTGCCACGTTAATGTAACTAACGTGGAAACTAACGTGGGTGTTCTAGCCTTCACAAACGTTAGTGGCGTTCACTTTTTCCACTAACATTGGCGTTTCCCTTTTCTTCCACGTTAGTTCCCACGTTAATGTAACTAACGTGGAAGCTAACGTGGGTCTTCTTGCCCTTCGCTAATGTTAGTGGTGTATACTTTTACCACTAACGTTCCATGCTCACCTTCTTCAAAGTTAATGCCACTAACTTTCTCACTAACGTTAGGGCTTCTCTTTTCTTCCACATTAATGGCCACGTTAGTGGCACTAACGTAGCCCCTAACTTGTCTCTTCTCTGCTTCTTGTTACCTGAAATCAATCAAACAAAGTGCATCAAAGTCTTGCTCTTAATCATGGGATCATGCATCATCTAATTTATCATTCAATTCATGCATAATTCTCATGAAATCATTCAAAATTCACAATGTTTGCTTGAATCATGGTATGATTGCATTTTTAACCAAATACTTGCTTATTTCCTAAGAAAATGCATGAAACCAACCTAAAGCATACAAAAAATGGCTAGTAAAACTAGCCAAGATGCCCTGGCATCACAACACCAAACTTAAATCTTGCTTGTCCCCAAGCAAGAAAAGAACTATTGATAAACCCATATTTCATGGTTTATCTTGTGCTCAATTGAGTGGTTTTTATCAACTCTTTACCCACTTATTCATACTATTTGCATGGTTTTACATTTGCCTTCCTAATTATGTGCTTTGATTGAAAACATGCTTCTTTGGCCTTAAGTTCCTATGTTTAATCCTCTCTTATTACCATTAGATGCCTTGATATGTGTGTTAAGTGATTTCAGAGATTACAAGGCAGGAATGACTCAGAGGATGGAAAGAAAGCATGCAAAAGTGGAAGGAATACAAGAAGTTGGAGAAACTGCTAAGCTGTCTAGCCTGACCTCTTTGCACTCAAATGTCTATAACGTTAGCTACAGAGGTCCAAATGACGCGGTTCCACTTGCGTTGGAAAGCTAACGTCTGGGGCTTCGATTTGATATATAATGTGCCATAGTGGCCCTGACGCTAGGCGACGTGACCGCGTGCTCCATGCGGCCGCGTCGCAGTGACGAAAAATCAGCGTGGTAGATTTCTTCTCCAGCGATTTCTGGGCTGTTTTCGACCCAGTTTTCGGCCCAGAAAACTCAGATTAGAGGCTATAAAGTAGAGGGATTGCATCCATTCAGATCAGGCTTTCATAATTCATTTTTCATGATTTAGATTGAGTTTTGAGAGAGGTTCTCTCCTCTCTCTCTCTTTAGGATTTAGGATTCAGGACTTCTCTTAGTTTTAGGAGTGACTCTCAATCCCAGGTTCTTTGTATTTATTTATTTTCAATGTTCCATGTTCAGATTGATTTTCTTAATTAATGTTATTTGAGATATTTCAGATTGATGATTGCTGTCTTTTATTGATATAAATAATTTGGATTTTCCTGTTGCCCAATTAGGCTTATGAATATTTTTCATGTTAGATTTTACTGCTTTGAATGAATTGAAGGTATTTCGGATAAGATAGATTTTGATTTAGCTTTTTACATTCTTGGCTGTGGTCGATTAATTGGTGACTCTAGAGTTATCAAACTCATTGTTGATTGAAAATTGGATTTCTTCATTTCATTAATTCATATTCCAATAACTCTAGCCTTTTCCAAGGAAGGACTAGGACTTGAGGAATCAGAATTAATTCATCCACTTAACTTACCTTCATAGTTGGAGGTTAACAAAGTGGGAGAAAAATCCAATTCTCATTACAATTGATAAGGATAACCAGGATAGGACTTCCAGTTCTCATACCTTGCCAAGAGTTTATTTTATAGTATTTATTTATTTTTCTTATTATTTTTTGTGCAACATACTGCCCCTTACTTCCAAAACCCCAATTTTACCTTTTTCACAGCCAATAGTAAGAACATACCTCCCTGCAATTCCTTGAGAAGATGACCCGAAGTTTAAATACTCGGTTAACAATTTTTAAAGGGGTTTGTTACTTGTGACAACCAAATCGTTTGTACGAAGGGATTTCTGTCGGTTTAGAGACTATATCTACAACGCGACTGTTTTTATGAAATTCTTTACTGGCAAAAATCCTAACGTCAAAATGGCGCCTTTGCCGGGGAATTGCAAACATGTGCCTTATTATTTGTTATTGTAAATATTTTACTAAAAAAAAATATTTTTCTTTTACTTGTTTATTTGTTTCTCCTTTTTTTCCCCTTATTTCTGATAACTACTATGAATTCTCACCCCTCTCGCTTTGAGTTTGGTTCTAACTTTATTGAAGGAAATAGAAACCACAGCAGGAATATGCATCAAGGTCAGACCAATCAAGGATGGATGGAGCCAAGAGGATCTAATCAACCCTTCAGGCAACAACACCATCCTAGATATCATGGACAAATACCAGGCTACAATGCATCCCAAGCTGATAGATATGGTGGACCACCTTGTAGCTACCAACAAGCCCCACCCTATGCTCAGAGATCATCCTTTCAACACAACCTCAACCCACCACACTCACAAGCCCCTTTCCACCATTCACCTCCATATGACCCCAATCTTTGTTCACCACACCAACCACCATATGAACCATACACAGAACCACCACCTCAGTATACACTATCTCCTTATCCTTATCAAGATGAACCACCTTCCTACCATGAACCCTTTCTCCCAACAATTGAACCCTCCTATCCACCCCAAATCTCCTTGGAAAAAGTAATTACTGATCTAAACTCTACTATACAAGCGCTTGCCGCCCAAATCGGATTACCGAATCCCTTCAACAATCAACCCTCAAGCTCTAGTACACTTCCTTTTCAACAACAGAATGATCTACCCATCCCATCACCACCATCCATGGAAGAGCACCCACATCCATCAATCCAAGAGCAACATGATCCCACTAATACTATTGACATAGAACAAGAGAGAAGGGACCATCTTTGCGAATCCATACTTCATAAGGAGCTAGATGAGGCACTAAGGGTGAAGGTAGTAGACACCCTTGAAGTTGACAGCGCGGTTGAAGAACTAGTGAAAGAAGACAACAAGGAGGATTTTGTGCTTAAAGGTGAAGAAATAGTTGGAAGGAAAATCATTGAGGATGAATACGATCTCATACTTAAATACCTGGATCAAGAAAGAAATCAATTACCCTTCCGACGTTCGGACATTCAAAGACCCTCCATGGTTTCATGTGGGAAATCTACTGAAGAACGTAGCATGAACGAGAAATTGGGCACTCCAGTGGATAGTGAGCAGCACAATTTAGTATGGGAACAAGTGGAGGAAGCTGGGATTATTGAAAAGAAAGAGGAGGCAGTGGTTGAAGACTTAGGAGATGCTGAACCTCCATGGAAAAGTCAAGACATAGAACCTCCTTTCAAGATGGTTGCATTTGATGTTGAGGAGGGTGTACAACCTCAAAGGCATATCACAGTTGAAGACTTGGAAGAGGTTGATCAAGAGATAGAGATTCAAGAAGAAGAAGCACAGCCTTCCATGCCCTTGGTGAGCAATGAAGAAAAGATTGAATTGGAAGAAAGCTACCAAGAGGAAGAGGTTGAAATTGAAAAAGCTTGCAAAGAGGTGGTAATTATCAGAGAAGAGCACAAGGGAGTGGAGCTTGCAATTTCATTAAAAATACCTCCCCTTAAGTTGCCATCATCCTTCACAACATTCAAGTGGGTAAAATTCATATCCCTTAGCAATCTAATTCCACTTGAATATGGGCTACTGGAGACGGATGGTCAACTTAAAGCTCTCTGTGGCATTAAGAGTAAGAAGAAGATGGTCGGAGATAAGATTTATCCTACAAGGTTCAACATGGTTGTGTGTTCAACATTTAAACGCAAAGGTTGGTGTAGAGCTCAACTGAATGGGTCTAGGAAGTTGTCTAGCTGCTTCAGTGAGAATTCAGACTGTTTGCCACCCGGCTGGAACAGTATTGCTCAACAAGAAGACGGGTGCAAAAGCAAGATTTGGGACCCCGGAATTCACTCTAGAAATAACACTCTTGGGGCCTTGTCACTTGCTTTAACTTGCTTGAAGGCTTTCTGCGCCTTGTTTGGGAGCCCGGAAGCTACTGGAACTCCAAACATTGGTGGAGATTTCTGGATGAGTTCAAACACAAGCCGCCATAACAGGAAGCTCCTCAAATGTCCAACTTAAGGACTTTAACTAAAAGTGCTAGGTAGGAGACAACCCACCATGGTATGATCGTTCTTTTTCAATTTATTCTATTTCGTTTTGTTTGTTTTTGAGTTTTATTTTATTTTATTGAACCTGGAATCATGCATAGCATTCACATTAAGCATTGCATTCTGCATATTACACTCTGCATTTTTCAAAAAAAAAATGGTTCCATTGCCGGTTTAGAAATATTATACCCCTTTATTCTTTACTTTAGCACATCATTAACTCTAAGCGGAAAACAATAATATCCTTAATTTGAATCCTTGGTTAGCTTAGACTAGTGAGAGTGCTCATGAATTAAGTGTGGGGAAGTGAATTCGGAAACATTTGGTTTGAGAATTGAGTATGTTAGAATTTTTTGAAAATGTGAAAGAAATATTTAGGACATGTTCATGCATTCAATGAATTAATCATATGCATTGAGAAAAACAAAAGAAAAAAATATATAAAAAAAAGAGCAAAATAAGTGAAAGGGGACAAAATGCCCCAAAGTAAGTGGTGAAAGCAATGCATATGAGTTGTACTTGAAATTAGAATGCATGAATATATGGAAAACATAGTTAATGGGAAGTCAGATTTTATATTATGATTACATGGATTGTCCTAAGTTAGGTGGAATAGTTTATGTTAATTAAGGATTCAAATTTTAGTCCACTTGGCCAAATACAATCCTACCTTGACCCTAACCCCATTACAACCCTTAAAAGACCTCTTGATTTGTGTATTGGTGCATTAAATTTTTGTTGATTGTTAGATGAAGAACAAGCTATAGAAAGCAAGATTAGTAGAGAATTAAGAGAATTGACCCTAGACACTTGAGAGTTAGAATGATATACACTACCAGTAAGGGTTCAGTGCTCAATTCTATGTTCCCTGCTTTCATGAGCTATCTTCTTCTTGCAAGTTATTTGTATTGTATTTTGTGATTTGAATTAGTGAAATCCAGTTCATATTTGTCTTGAAGAACTTATTTATTTTTAACCAAGTAGGTAGAAACATTTTGCATTTAGTTGCATTCATAGGTTGCATCTCATACATTCTATCATTCCCCTTCATTCCTTTATAGCTTCTCTTGAGCTTAGCATGAGGACATGCTAATGTTTAAGTGTGAGGAGGTTGATAAACTCGTATTTCATGGTTTATCTTGTGCTCAATTGAGTGGTTTTTATCAACTCTTTACCCACTTATTCATACTATTTGCATGGTTTTACATTTGCCTTCCTAATTATGTGCTTTGATTGAAAACATGCTTCTTTGGCCTTAAGTTCCCTATGTTTAATCCTCTCTTATTACCATTAGATGCCTTAATATGTGTGTTAAGTGATTTCAAAGATTACAAGGCAGGAATGACTCAGAGGATGGAAAGGAAGCATGCAAAAGTGGAAGGAATACAAGAAGTTGGAGAAACTGCTAAGCTGTCTAGCCTGACCTCTTCGCACTCAAACGGCTATAACTTTAGCTACAGAGGTCCAAATGACGCAGTTTCACTTGCGTTGGAAAGCTAACGTCCGGGGCTTCAATTTGATATGCCATAGTGGCCCTAACAATAGGCGACGCGACCGCGTGCTCCATGCGGCCGCGTCGCAGTGACAAAAAACCAGCGTGGCATATTTCTTCTTCAGCGATTTCTGGGCTGTTTTCGACCCAGTTTTCGGCCCAAAAAACTCATATTAGAGGCTATAAAGTAGAGGGATTGCATCCATTCAGATCAGGCTTTCATAATTCATTTTTCATGATTTAAATTAAGTTTTGAGAGAGGTTTTCTCCTCTCTCTCTCTTTAGGATTTAGGATTCAGGACTTCTCTTAGTTTTAGGAGTGACTCTCAATCCCAGGTTCTTTGTATTTATTTATTTTCAATGTTCCATGTTCAGATTGATTTTCTTAATTAATGTTATTTGAGATATTTCAGATTGATGATTGCTGTCTTTTATTGATATGAATAATTTGGATTTTCCTGTTGCCCAATTAGGCTTATGAATATTTTCCATGTTAGATTTTACTGCTTTGAATGAATTGAAGGTATTTCGGATAAGATAGATTTTGATTTAGCTTTTTACATTCTTGGCTGTGGTCGATTAATTGATGACTCTATAGTTATCAAACTTATTATTGATTGAAAATTGGATTTCTTCATTTCATTAATTCATATTCCAATAACTCTAGCCTTTCCCAAGGAAGGACTAGGACTTGAGGAATCAGAATTAATTCATCCACTTAACTTACCTTCATAGTTGAAGGTTAACAAAGTGGGAGAAAAATCCAATTCTCATTACAATTGATAAGGATAACCAGGATAGGACTTCCAGTTCTCATACCTTGCCAAGAGTTTATTTTATAGTATTTATTATTTTTCTTATTATTTTTTGTGCAGCATACTGCCCCCTTACTTCCGAAACCCCAATTTTACCTTTTTCATAGCCAATAGTAAGAACATACCTCCCTGCAATTCCTTGAGAAGACGATCCGAGGTTTAAATACTCGGTTATCAATTTATTTAGGGGTTTGTTACTTGTTACAACCAAAACATTTGTACGAAGGGATTTCTGTTAGTTTAGAAACTATATCTACAACGCGACTGTTTTTATGAAATTCTTTACTGGCAAAAATTCCAACGTCAACTATGCACAAAGAATTCTCTTAATTGGAATGTATTGAAGAATTGCTTATGATGCCTTAGTGGGTGAAGTGAATAAGTGACAGTGGGGTGAACTCTAATTTGTACACTTATGCAAGGATTCCAGTGCTCATTAATCCTTATATTTTGGAAGTCTTAGATCTTAGGACTTCCATTCAAATGATATTATGGGATCCTCTTTATAGATTGTCACCTTGAAGCAGCACTTATTTTCTAGCATTTTTCTTTCTTTGTAGAATTTGGCCTCGACTCTAGGTGTCATGTATCAAAGCGGCTTTTTAAGATAAGCTTTCAATCAATACTCCTAAACCAGTTGGTCTAAGGTATTAGGTGTTGATGCACCCTTTAAGATTTACTTGCTCAAGCCTCTCTTTTTGATACAAATCCACCACAAGCATTTAACTAGGACAATAACTCTTTGAGTTCTTGTTTCTTTCTTTTTCTTCCTAGAAATTGATGCTTAGAGCTTTGGGCTTGTTCTTTGTTTTTCTTTTTCTTTTGTTTTCTTTTGTTACTGCTTCTTGGATCCATAGATGTTTGAGAAATTCCATAATACTTCTCTAAATTTCATTTCCTATCTATGAGCTCCCATGCATGTTTTCACAAACATCCAACCTCAATACACAATCATACAATCAGAACCTCCACTCCTCTTAATCTTTTTCTTGCCCCATGATTTATAAAATTCTTCAACATTTTCCTTTCAAAAGAAAGATTTCTTTGTTGCATTCTTAAATATATTGGGTGCAAGTAAAACTCAAGATGATAATCATGATATCATAGCAACATGTTACAAATCAAATATCAAATTATGCTTATTCACAAGGAGTAATCACACATGCATACAAAGAAAATATAAGTCAATCATGCAATTTAAAGTGCTGGAAATAAGTAAAAGGAAAAAGAAACTTTACCACCTTGTAGTTCATCTTCATTGTTGTTGCCCTTTTCCTCTTATTCTTCCCCTTCCCACACCAAACTTAGAATGCTTGCTTATACTCAAGCAATAATTAAAATAGTGGTGATGGAGTCTATGATGGATCATGAATGTCTTAGAATTAAGTGTGAGTATGCATGTGTTTCAGCAAGCAAGATTAAGGATACAATAAAGGCACAAGAGATACAAACAGAGACATTTTGATTGCATTAATAAGTGGTGTGCTTGGTACCTTGCATGAAAGATAAGTGGCAACACCAAATTTAGTGTGACACTCTCAATTTAGAATATTGCATGTACCCAGTGAAGATTGAAAATCAAATTGTTGCATGGCAACACCAAACTTAGAATGCAATCATATGCCAAATTATTGAAAGTAAACTAAGCAAAGCAAGGAAATATTACCTATGGTTGGGTTGCCTCCCAACAAACGCTCTTTTAATGTCATTAGCTTGACATGTTGTTCATGACTTTCTTCCTCTTCTTCTAGTTTGTTAAGAGGAATGACCTCAAGAGGAAAGAGTAGCCAGTTAATGCCCCTTGCTTAGAGTGCCTCTCCCCAGCAAGCTTTCTTTTGTTGTTAGCTTGAGGAAACTTGCTTGTTGGGGTAGGGGTGGGATGCTTTTGGTTGACCTTTTCTTCTTCATGGATATTGTCCTTCTTTTCTTGGTAACCATCCTCTTTTTGGTGCTTTTGTTGATTGCCTTCACCACCTTGATTTCAGGACATGGGTGTTATATGATGGTTGGAGCATCCTTTTCATCAAGAACTTCTTGAATTGGTGGTTCAATGAACTCACCCTTTATGTAACTCTCTGTTTTATTGGAGTAATGTGGACTCCCTTGATTGACCTCATCCTTCTTCATAGGAATCTCACTTGGTATGGGTGTCTTTTTTTCTTGTTCTTCTGATTCCTCCCTTGGGTTTGCCATGGTGTCACTAAGAGAATCATGGGTATGGATTTGCTTTGATAGATATCCAACTTATGCCTCAAGCTTCCTAATGGCAACCCCCCGGTTCTGCATAATGGATTTTACTTCCTCTTTGGAAGTCCTCATGTCCTTAGATTCTTCCAAGAGAATTGCCAATAGGTTCTCTATCCTTGATAGCTTATCCTCAAGGGGAGAGTGTGCAACTGTGTTGGAATTTGGAGGTTGAGGGTGGATATTTTGTGAATGAAATTGGTTGTTTTTTGGTTGTATGTTCTGAGAGTGGTATGACTTTTGTGGGTAATGATATGGGTTTTGTGGACTGTTAGAAAAATTTTGTGTGTAATGGAATGAATTGTGTGAGTGATGAGATCAATTATATGGATGTGGGAAGGAATTTTGTGTTGAGGCATGTCCAAGTGGTGAAGGGTTTTGATGCAGAAAGCTAGGAGGTGAGGTTGAATAATTAAAGGATGATGGCTCTTGATGAATGGGGTGTGAATAAGTGAAATTTCTTTGGTTTTGATCTTTTCAGGTACAGCTTGAGTAGTGATCAAAGTCATCAAAATATGAACCATTTTGTGACCCTGGGAAGCACCCCATTTCATGTTCTTGATACAGCCATCCACCATGAGCATAGTAAAGTGAATCATTCTGTGGTGGTGGAGAGTTTCCCCTGAAATTTGATTGACCAAAGGATGATCTATACTCCATTTTTCTACAAAATACTCTGTATCAAACAACAATCACCAAGATATGAAGATTTAGAATTTCCCTTGTCACAGATGAGGAAATTCCCAGTGAGGCAATATCACAAACAGTTAGTTAGCAAAAGAAAATAAAGAAACAAAAGAAAACAAAGACAAAAGAAAAGTGTCTAATCTAGTAAATCAATCAACCGGTAGTTTGTTAATCACAATTAATCCCCGGCAACGGCGCCATAAACTTGATGCATGGAAACTTGTCTCTCAACAAAATTCCCTTCGACAAGTATACCGAATTTGTCATCAAGTAAAAACTCACAATAGAGTAGGTCAAATCCACAGGGATTAACGGATTAAGCAATCAATGGTTAATTAATTATCCTAGTTAGACGAATCATATTGGAGTGATAAGTAACAAGAAAATGTAAATGGCATAAAAATAAAGAAAGCAATAAAGTGTAGAAAAGTAAAATGGCAAGAAAAGTAAGTGTAAGAACTAAAAATAAAATAAACATTGGGATCAAGAGATATTGCAATCCTCCGGATCAAGTTCATTCTCATCTCTTCCTCAATCAATGCATTCATTGATCTCCTTGGCAATCTTAAGTGATTGGATCCCAATTCCTTGGCAATTCAATCTCTCTAGGCTTGAAAAATTTCTCAATCCTTGATTTAATTGCTCATGGGAAGAGATGAAGTTTGGTCACTGATTATACCACACACATTCATAGGTCAAAGTATTAGTAGGATTAAATGTCACAATATCCACCCAACCCCCAACCTAATCCAATATGAGAGAGCATTTCGAGCATGATCTCCTCATTCCTCTTCCAAGGTTCCGAGGAGATCCAATTATGGAGAGCTTCTCTTCCAAGATAGCTAACCAATTGGATGAAGATCGAAAGCTCTCTAGTAAAATCAAGAGAAAAGAAAGAAGAAGAAGAATAAGAACTACAATTAATCCATTGAATCACAATAGAGCTCTCTAACCCAATAAAAAGAGTTAGTTGATCATTGCACTACCAAAATAGAAAAGAAAGAAAGTGTAGAAAAGTAAAGATGAAGATTAAAACTAACATTGAAACTTCCAAATTTATAAATGAAAAGTACAAAGAAAAGAAAGAGAAGGAAAAGTGTGTGAGGGGAGGGAGTCCGAAGACCCCTCTTCAATCCCCAATTCCAGAATCCCAATCCATCCCCCTTTCAAAGTAAAAACTAAGGCCTTTATATAGGCTCTCCTAAATTACAAAATGAAATTAAAAGCAAATTACAATTAAATGAAAAGTCCTACTCCAGATGCTTCTTGTGGCCTTTGATTGGTTAACACTTGTGGGTTTGCTTTCTTGAGGTTGGGTGGTCCTTGAAGAGAAGTGAATAAAATTGAGGTCCAGGTGGTAATGTTAGTACTACCGTTAGCCACACTAACGCTACAAGTGTGGCGTTAGTGCTGAAGTTAGTGTGGCTAATGTTACACTTGCTACCCAGTTGGTGCTTTTGGGGCTTAGAAGATGCCTATTGTTTGTGCTTCAATTTCATGCCCACTATAGAGTATTATATATCGTTGGAAAGCTCTGAATGTTAGGTTTCTAACGCAACTAGAATCACTTCAATTGGATCTCTAAAACTCAAGTTATGCTCCTTTGAAGTGGACAAGGTCGCTGGCATATTCGCTGGTGTTACTGGAAAAAGTGAGTCACAATAACGCTAGCGACCAGGGGATTAATATTACCAGATTCTGAAGTTCAAACTTAATGTCCACCCCATACTATTATATATTGTTGGAAAGCCCTGGATGTTTACTTTCCAACTTTATTGGGATCGCATCATTTGGAGCTCTATAGCTCGAGTTACGTTACTTGGAAGGTGAACAGGTCTGCTGGCCTTACTACAGGTTGATACTATGTTCATCTTTGCACCTTCGGGACATGTTTTCTCCTTCAAATTTAGTGTCCACCATGTAGTGCCATATATACTTGGAAAGCTCTGGAATCCTACTTTTCAATGCCACTAGAATCACCTCATTTGGAGCTTTGTGGCTCAAGTTATTCTTGTTTGAAGAAGGCATGGTCAGGCTGCCGGGTGAGATTTTGCCCACGTTAGTGTAACTAACGTGGCCATTAATGTGGGTCTTCCTTTGTTTCTCAAACATTAGTGGCGATCACCTTTTCCACTAACGTTGGTGTTTCCCTTTCCTTCCACGTTAGTTCCCACGTTAATGTAACTAACATGGAAGCAAACGTGGGTGTTCTAGCATTCGCAAACATTAGTGGCGTTCACTTTTTCTACTAACGTTGGCGTTTCCCTTTCCATCCACGTTAGTTCCCACATTAATATAACTAACGTGGGTCTTCTTGCCCTTTGCTAATGTTAGTGGTGTTTACTTTTACCACTAACGTTCCATGCTCTCCTTCTTCAAAGTTAATGCCACTAACTTTCTCACTAACGTTGGGGCTTCTCTTTTCTTCCACGTTAATGGCCACGTTAGTGGCACTAACGTAGCCACTAATGTGGTTCTTCTCTGCTTTTTGTTACCTGAAATCAATCAAACAAAGTGTATCAAAGTCTTGCTCTTAATCATGGGATCATGTATCATCCAATGTATCATTCAATTCATGCATAATTCTCATGAAATCATTCCAAATTCACAATGTTTGCTTGAATCATGGTATAATTGCATTTTTAACCAAATACTTGCTTATTTCCTAAGAAAATGCATGAAACCAACCTAAAGTATACAAAAAATGGCTAGTAAAACTAGCCAAGATGCCCTGGCATCAATATGAATATCAACAACAAAGTATGGAATGACAATCGGAGGTTCTCAGTATAATAACAGTGCCCAATAATATAAGATATAAGACTCTTGGACGCCAGAGGCAATTCTAAAGCTTCATATTAATCATGGGATTCACGCTTAAAGCATAACTAAAATTTAAGACCATAACTTTAAAACAATGGAAAAAAGGGGGTAATCTAACTTAGAGAATTTCTAAACTAGCATTCACACTGCTGTTCCACAGCCTTCGCCAGCCTAACCACCATGCGATCCCATCGCCACCGCCTACCGAGTCTCCTCAATCCTAGTAGAAAGCACAAATAATTACATAAAAGTAGTACACAAGAAATATTCAAGTATAGCAAGTAAATCAAGAAATAATCAAGTATAGCAAGTAAATCAAGAAGCAATTAGGCATGTTATACAATTAGGCATAGTATGCAAGTAGACAAAGCAAGCAACCACATAGAAAATACACATGATGAATGCCTATCCTATAGGCTGTGATATCACAATGTCAATTCAACTGCCAACTCGACATATCCCCATGGAGATGTTGCATTTCAGTCTCAAAATGGGAATCCCCGAGATATCGTTCCCGGAACACGGTCCAAGATATAGTGCCTGCACACTAGTGATTCCGAAAGGATGAAAGCAGGATACTCTTGCCACAGACCTCACATCTCAACGTAAGCGGGACTAACCACCGCCTTACGCCGCCGCCGCGATCTCGATAGGTGGGATTAACCTACCGTCCCTGCCAGGCGCAAAGCGTCTCAACAGTCTCAGTATAAAACAGTAATTTAGTAGTTTTCAAAAATCATTTTCATTATTCAACGCACTCTAACTCCCAGACTCCTATCAACCAGCATTAATTCTTACTTTCATAGTTTATCATACTCATCATCAACATAATACTCCAATGGTCCACTCGCAAGCTTTAAAAACCTAAGCCTCCGTCTTCTAAGATTTCTGCTAGAAAATTCCTAATTAAACTTACCTAAAGCAGTTTCTAGGTTTTAATGCCTAAAAACAAGCTTAAGAATTTTAAATAAGTGCTACGAGAGTTTACAAGCTTACCGGGAGGGTAAAACAGTTAAAACAAGGTTTTCACTGAAAAATAGGGGGGTGTGCGTACGCATAGGGTTGTGCATACGCACTCCAGAAGAATTTTCACAAAGTGTGCATACGCAAAGAGGTGTGTGTACGCACAGAAGATAAAAGTTTTCATTTTAAATGCACGCATAGATACGTGCAAACGCCCTCGACAGAATGCACTTTCCAGCGTGTGCGTACGCACGATGTTGTGCGTATGCACAACTTGCAAATTTCACAGGGTGTATGTGGCACCAGAGTGTGCGATCGGTCTCAACAGTAGGCATCTCCTTGTGTGTACATGTGCACCAGAGTGTGCATACGCATGGTTTTTGAAAATCACAGGGTGTGCGTGCACACAAGGCAGTGCGTAGGCACAAATCAAAATGTAGCCACTATTCAGAGCACACGCACAATAGTGTGCATGCGCACACAAACCAAAAATCAGAAATTCTTTAACATCACAGAATTCATATTTTTGACACCAACTTTCAACAATAATATCTTTCTCTACAAAATCTATATTGTTTTAAAACTCTTTGAATTATCTTTAAATCGTAGCTCAAGATATGATCCGTCAAAGTTCACCAAAAACTAGTTTTTACCAAAAGTTCACTAAGTTTTCAAAACTTCAAAATTCACAGTCAAACCAATTCAAATCCTATTCAATTTCACCATAGAACATTACCTAATGCTATACTTTTCCTCTTTATCACAATTCAACAAATTCAACACCTATATCAATCAATTCCTCCTTCATAAACTCAACAATTTCACAATTTGTACATCAATATTCCAATATCAACAACTTTACATAATCTCTCTACTCATAAGCATCGCTTATCCTATCTCAACATCAACAAACATAATATTTCGTTATCCTCCAACCCAATTATCATTATTCCATCCAACTTTATAATTCAACATCATCATCCACCATAATCATCACAAACATCAAAATCACCATACATCATACTTATTAACAATTAATTTCGTAACATCCTACCACATATAGTCTTATGCTTAAGTCATAAAACAGAGGTGGCAAGGTATTACAACTTCTAAAAGTAAAATAAAATATTATATATACTATAGGTAAAAGGAGGTTTATCTAGGAGTCTTGAAGAAAGTCATTGAACGAAAAACGAGCAGAACATCGCAACACTCACAATCGGATAAGAATATAAAGGTAGATACGATTGAGCGGAAAAAATAACATATATATATATATATATATATATATATATATATATATATATACACCCCAAAATTAACCCAAAACAGAAAACTGACAACCTGTTTCTCCGAGTCAACCTCTAAGAGGGACAAACAAAAAATACAAGGTGGAGATTTTATATACATATATAAACATAAATGAAATACAACCTTGAGTCCCAAGAGTTCTTCGCTTCCACAAAGTCTCCAGAATACGCAGTGTGGTACTTGTCAACCTGCATTTGAAAAATAGCAACACGTATGGAATGAGAATCGGAGGTTCTCAGTATGGTTGTGGTGCCCACATACATAATACATAAGGTCCTAGGAATGCAGAGGCAATCTTAGAACGCCGACATTCAGATTATAGTACTTAAAGGACTAAAACAAAAACAATGAATCAGGGTGGTTCTCTAAGGCTTTCTAAACTTTACGAATTTCTCAAATCTAACTAAAACTTAACTAGAATCCTAAATCTCTCTGCCTTTCTTTCATTCCTCAATCTTCGGTGAAATTACACAGACAAACAAGCAGATAGTGGCAAACACAAGTAGATTACAGATGTAGCAAATATAGCAAGTAAGCATAGATATTCAAATAGGCAAACCCAAGAAAATACAAACCCAAATAAGTCATATAGATGCATATGATGAATGTCTATCCTACTGGCTGTGAGCTCACGTGTCGGTTATATTGCCAGAACCTGACACATCCGGTAGCTAACCCAGACATCTGTCTCTAGGTTGCTCATCTCCAAGAGGATCATAAACGAAGGAGAGTGCCTTTCCACATTGAAGGGGCATGCCTTTCGACCTTCTCCTGGAGGATATACAAAGGAGAGTGTCTTTCCACATCGAAGGAGAATGCCTTTCCACCTTGCAACCAGAGAAGAATGTGGGGGAAACAATACGAAGAAGAGTACTTTTCCACCTTCCCCACATCTCCATCACAGCAAGAGAGGGTACTTCCGTCCTCAACTTGCCATCCGAACACATTTTTAAGTTAACATGCAATTGGGTTCGCACCCCAAACCTTGCCATCTCAACCATTTCGACCATATCCAGTCATTGACAATTCCAACATTCCCCCTATATTCTAATTTAGTCACATCTTCACACTTTTTATTCTTAATTCGTCATTTTCCAAGCTTATTTCACCCCCAAATTATCATTCCTCCCTAGCTTCACCTTATCACTAGGCATACCACTAAGGTCTAGGGGCTAAAGGAGTAAAAATAGAGGTTTAGAGGTTCAAAATTAAGTTTTAAAACACAAAAGTTCATTTGTTGAAAACAGGGTCGTCGCATATGTAAGCACCTTGCTCGCGTACGCAATCCCTCAAAAACCACTGCTCCTGTACGCAAGATGCCCAACCTGAATAGGTTGGTCGCGTCGCGTATGCAAGTTTTGCAGAATGGCAAAAATGCTGAATGCTGCAGAATTTTCAATTTTGCACTCTGAACTTCTGATGGCCATAACTTTTTTGATTTAAAATATTTTTCATCCGTTCTTCGAACGGCGTGAACTTCACAGTCCCCATTTTCATATAAAATAAGTTTAAAATAATTTGGGGGTTCGGAAGCTGAGTTATAGCTCGCCGAAGTTCGGCCAAAAATTAGTTTTTCACAAAAGTTCATAAACCTCTATTCTTACAAAAATCAACTCAATTACCAACACTCCTGTCATACAAACAGCATCATAACATATCATTCACAGCACTAAAATATCCACATCCTACCATAATCAACTATACCTTAATATTACATAATCTCATGCATAAAATTTCTCAATTAACCAACAAGATCATCAATAATTTTCATCACATATATATTCATTCCCATCATCCTCATCAAAATCATCAAAATCATCATGCATCACTACATTCTCACCACAACATCAATTTCCAAAATTCATACTTAACCCAAATCAACAATCAGCATCAAGAATACTAAGCCTTTAATACAATCATGCATTCCAACCTATCCTACGGTCATCTAGCCTAAATTTTCACAAGACATTACATATTAAATACGAGAAACCAAAACCATACGTTGACCGATTTCCTCATAACACCCGAAACATTACAATTTGCACCATTCTGCAAAAAATCCAAGCTTTTAAGGTCACACCAAACAGATCTCCAACTCCCCAAAAACCAACATCAAGTCTCTAACACCACCAACGTGCCCCAAAGCAGCCCACAACTCAATCTAATACAAATAATCATCACTAAATCAACATAAACTTCACTTAAACACAGATTTCACAAGGGTTTGGGAGTCCTCACCTTACCAATGAAGATTTGGGTCAATACCCAGCAAGTCCATAAAGATAATTTGATCCTAAACACCAAAATCACATAATCTCTCAAAAATCAAAACCTAAATTCGTGAGAAATGAGGAAATAGAAAACTGGGCACATAATATCAAATTTCTTACCAAAGAGTTGGATGGATTTTGTAGAGAATTCTAATACGAACGCGTGGTAGCTGACGGCTCGTCAATCAAACACTACAAGAAAAAAGGGCTATCGGGACACTTTTTTCTTGCCACGCTTTTGTGAGGGTGGCCATTAATTTGTGATTTGGCCATGCTTTTTTTCGCCACGCTTTATAGAGAAAAACTTGTACGCTTTTATGAGGGTGGCCACTTATTTGTGATTTGGCCATGCTTTTTTTTGTCACGCTTGAAAAGCGTGGCCATAGAGAGAAATCGGTATGCTTGAAAAGTGTAGCTAATTTATCTTCCAATGGTCACCTTTTTAAAGCGTGCCTATGTCCTGTGTTTATTTGGGCACCCTACAAAAGCGTACCGATAGAGTTCCCTCTCCCAAAATTTAGTTTTCCACCCATTTTTTTTCAAACACTTTTCTTTTTTTGTTTTTTCTGAATTTTTACTTTTAAACCTATAAGTGATAACTTTTCATCACTTTTGAATCTCACATTTCTATCCCATTCCCCTAACCCTAATTCACACAGCAGTAGTGTCTCCCTCTCCCTTGTTTTCATCATTTGAGCACTTCTCCTCGTCCTCCATCTTTCTCTAGCACCATTATTTCAGTCTTTCCCTCAACCCTCACAAACTCGGCCCCTCTCCACTCTCCTCATCAGCGCCACTCATCCTCTCCACTGTCGCAGTCCCTGGCTCACCCTTTCCTTCCCTCGCAGTCACAACGGTCGTCACCAGTAGTCCTCCGTGGAACTCGCTCATCACTCAAAGTAGAACTCCGAAGCCATCGCCCATTGTCCTCCTCGGAACTCACCCGTCGCCCGTCGTCCTCCATGGAATTTGCAGTCGCTATCGTCCTCCACGGTACAACACAATAAACAGTCGCATTCCTCTACATCCTTCACCCAACTCTCTGAAACATTGTGATAAACTATTATTTTATGATTTATATTGTGTTTAATTGAGTGGTTTTATCAAGTCTTCACCCATTATTCATATAATTTGCATGTATTTACAATTCCTTCCTGAAATTGTTCCATGATTGAAAACTTGCTTCCTAAAGACCTTTTAATTGTTTATTTTTATTTTTCTTTGTACCATTCGATGCCGTGATCTGTGTGTTAAGTGTTTCAGGCTTCATAGGGTAGGAATGGCGTAAGGAATAGAGAAGAAGCTTGCAAAAATAGAAGAAACACAAGGAATTGAGGAGATGACCAGTGAGAAGTGACGCGGGCACATGGCTCATGCGACCGCGCGAAATGGAGGAAATCACAGTGACGCGCTCGCATGCCTGACGCGACCGCGTGGATTGGAAGCTGCATGAGTGATGCAAATGCGTGGACGACGCGCACGCATGGCACGGGAAATGGTGAGTGATGCGAACGCATGGACGACGCGGTCGTGTGACGTGCGCGATCTACAAAATTACAGAAGCCGTTGGTATAGATTCTGGGCCGCATTCTAACCCAGTTTTCGGCCCAGAAACACGATTAGAGCCAAGGAACATGCAAAGACAAGGAGAACAATTCATTCTGCATAATTTCTAGTTTTTAGATCGGATTTTACGGCTCCCCTAGGTTTCTCTTTTTTGACATTCATAATTTAGGATTTGAAGATTTTTTGGCTTTGGCTTTTGAGAAGAGTCTACCTCCGGAGCTGGTCATTCTATTTTGTTTATCTACTTTTCATTTACTCTTCCATATTCTTAAATTGTCCAGAATTAATGTTGGATTATTTTTAGAGTTCATTAATACAAGACTATTTTTACTTTTAATTAATCTCTTTGATTATTGTTTATTATGCCTTTTTTTATTTTCCCCATTAATTTTGTGAAGTTTACATTTATGATGATGGAGTAGTTCCCCAACTTGATTGGGAGTTGATTAAAAGGAGAACCTTGAGTTAGAATACTCAAGAGTTCAATTGTAATTGGTTCATTGTTGGTTGGCTTGTTAGTCACTGATGAGCGGATAATTTATACGCTTTTTGGCATTATTTTGAGTATGTTTTTAGTATATTTTAGTTAGTTTTTATTATATTTTTATTAGTTTTTAGTTAAAATTCACTTTTCTGGACTTTACTATGAGTTTGTGTGTTTTTCTATGATTTCAGGTATTTTCTGGCTGAAATTGAGGGTCTTGAGCAAAAATCTGATTCAGAGACTGAAAAGGACTGCAGATGCTGTTGGATTCTGACCTCCCTGCACTCGAAGTGGATTTTCTGGAGCTACAGAAGCCTAATTGGCGCGCTCTCAACGGCGTTGGAAAGTAGACATCCTGGGCTTTCCAGCAATGTATAATAGTCCATACTTTGCTCGAGATTTGATGGCCCAAACCGGCATTGCAAATCAGCTTTAGAATTCCCAGCGTTTAACGCTGGAACTGGCATAAAAATTGGAATTAAACGCCCAAACTGGCATAAAAGCTGGCGTTTAACTCCAGGAAGAGTCTCTACACGAAAATGCTTCAATGCTCAGCCCAAGCACACACCAAGTGGGCCCGGAAGTGGATTTTTCTGTCATTTACTCAATTCTGTAAACCCTAGGTTACTAGTTCACTATTAATAGGATCTTTTGACATTGTATCTACACCTCATGACACTTTACACGTTTCTCACTGTATCTTCTACATCATGAGACTCTAAACCCCATGGTTGGGGGTGAGAAGCTCTGCTGTGTCTTGATGGATTAATGCAATTACTACTGTTTTTCATTCAATCATGCTTGCTTCCATTCTAAGATATCACTTGTTCTTAAACCTGATGAATGTGATGATCCGTGACACTCATCATCATTCTCAACTATGAACACGTGCCTGACAACCACCTCCGTTCTACCTTAGATTGAGTAGATATCTCTTTGATTCCTTAATCAGAATCTTCGTGGTATAAGCTAGAATTGATGGCGGCATTCAAGAGAATCCGGAAGGTCTAAACCTTGTCTGTGGTATTCTGAGTAGGATTCTGGTGCACGAAATTGCAATAACACTTTTGCAACTCCGCACAACTAACCAGCAAGTGCACTGGGTCGTCCAAGTAATACCTTGCGTGAGCAAGGGTCGATCCCACGGAGATTGTCGGCTTGAAGCAAGCTATGGTTATCTTGTAAATCTTAGTCAGGAGATCAGAAATTATCAGGATTGATTGTGAAAAGCAAAAGAACATGAAATGATTACTTGTATTGCAGTAATGGAGAATAGGTTGAGGTTTTGGAGATGCTCCGTCTTCTGAATCTCTGCTTTCCCACTGTCTTCTTCATCAAACACGCAAGTCTCCTTCCATGGCAAGCTCGTGTAGGGTCTCACCGTTGTCAATGGCTACCTCCCATCCGCGCAGTGAAAGCTAATGCACGCACTCTGTCACAGTACTGCCAATCACCGGTTTGGTTCCCTCCCCTACCGGAATAGAATCCCTCTTTTGCGTCTGTCACTGACGCCCAGTAGGTTACAGGTTTGAAGCACGTCACAGTCATTCAATCATTGAATCCTACTCAGAATACCACAGACAAGGTTTAGACCTTCCGGATTCTCTTGAATGCTGCCATCAGGTCCAGCCTATACCACGAAGATTCCGATTAAAGAACCCAAGAGATAACTACTCAATCTAAGATAGAACAGAGGTGGTTGTCAGGCACATGTTCATAGTTGAGAATGATGATGATTGTCACGGATCATCACATTCATCCGGATTAAGAACAAGTGTTATCTTAGAATGGAAGCAAGCATGATTGAATAAGAAACAGTAGTAATTGCATTAATCCATCAAGACACAGCAGAGCTCCTCACCCCCAACCATGGGGTTTAGAGACTCATACTGTGGAAAGAAACGTGTACAAAATGTTATGAGGTCATAAGGTACGGATACAATGTCAAAAGATCCTATAAATAGTAAACTAGTGTCCTAAGGTTTACAGAAATGAGTAAATGACAGAAAAATCCACTTCCGGGCCCACTTGGTGTGTGCTTGGGCTGAGCAATGAAGGAATTTCGTGTAGAGACCTTTTCTGGAGTTAAACGCCAGCTTCCATGCCAGTTTGGGCGTTTAACTCCAAATTTTATGCCAGTTCCGGCGTTTAACGCTGGAAATTCTGTAGGTGACTTTGAGCGCCGGTTTGGGCCATCAAATCTTGGGCAAAGTATGGACTATTATATATTTCTGGAAAGCCCAGGATGTCTACTTTCCAATGCCGTTGAGAGCGCGCCAATTGGGCTTCTGTAGCTCCAGAAAATCCACTTCGAGTGCAGGGAGGTCAGAATCCAACAGCATCTGCAGTCCTTTTCAGTCTCTGGATCAGATTTTTGCTCAGGACCCTCAATTTCAGTCAGAAAATACCTGAAATCACAGAAAAACACACAAACTCATAGTAAAGTCTAGAAAAGTGAATTTTAATTAAAAACTAATAGAAATATACTAAAAACTAACTAAAAGATACTAAAAACATACTGAAAACAATGCCAAAAAGCGTACAAATTATCCGCTCATCACAACACCAAACTTAAATTGTTGCTTGTCCCCAAGCAACTGAAAATCAAAATAGGATAAAAAGAAGAGAATATACTATAGACTCCAAAATATCAAAGAAACATAGCTCCAATTAGATGAGCGGGACTAGTAGCTTTTTGCCTCCGAACAGTTTTGGCATCTCACTCTATCCTTTGAAGTTCAGAATGATTAGCATCTATAAGAACTCAGAACTCAGATAGTGTTATTGATTCTCCTAGTTAAGTATATTGATTCTTGAACATAGTCAGTGTATGAGTCTTGGCTGTGGCCCAAAGCACTCTGTCTTCCAGTATTACCACCGGATACATACATGCCACAGACACATAATTGGGTGAACCTTCTTAGATTGTGACTCAGCTTTGCTAAAGTCCCCAATTAGAGGTGTCCAGGGTTCTTAAGCACACTCTTGTTGCCTTGGATCACAACTTTATTTCCTTCTCTTTTTTTTTTTCTTTTCTTTTTCTTTTTCTTTCTTTTTTTTTTCGAAAATTTTTTTTTCACTGCTTTTTCTTGCTTCAAGAATCAATTTGGTGATTTTTCAGATCCTCAATAACAGTTCTCTTTCTCCTCATTCTTTCAAGAGCCAACAAATTTTAACATTCTTAAAAACAACAAATTCAAAAGACATATGCACTATTCAAGCATTCATTCAGAAAACAAAAAGTATTGTCACCACATCAAACTAATTCAACTAGTTTCAGAGATAAATTTCGAAACCCTGTACTTCTTGTTCTTTTGTGATTAAAGCATTTTTCAATTAAGAGAGGTGATGGATTCATAGGACATTCATAGCTTTAAGGCATAAACTTAAATTTTATTAATTATAAACTAAGAACAAAACTCAAATATAGATATAAGATGAAACTAAAAATAAAAATAGAAAACAAAACAAAAAAACGCAAACATAGGCTTCTAATGATAGAGGTGTTCACAGAGTTAGGACTCAACAACCTTGATTTTGAGAAGTGGATGCTCCCTCAGCTTGAGAGGAGAGCTTTTGGCGTTTCATCTCTTGAATTTCACGCCCCTGCTTCTCTTGTTCCTTCAGCAATTTGCAGAGCATGCAGTTCTGATTCTGCTGTTCTTCCTTCAGTTGCTCCATAGTCTCTTGCAACTTGTTAATAGATGCTTCTAGGCTGGACCAGTAGTCAATTCTTGGAAATTCAGGGAGGAATTCCTGCGCCCTCCTCTTGATGGAGTTGTCATGCACTTGTCCTTCCATTGACTTCTTGGTGATTGGGTGTTCAATAGGTATGAACTCATCTACTCCCATCTTCACCCCAGCCTCTTTACAGAGCAAGGAAATCAAGCTTGGATAAGCCAATTTGGCTTCAGTGGAATTCTTATTTGCAATTGTGTAGATCTCACAAGCAATCACATGATGCACTTCCACTTCTTTTCCAAGCATAATGCAATGAATCATCACTGCCCTCTTGATGGTGACCTCAGAACGGTTGCTAGTGGGCAATATGGAACGCCCAATGAAGTCTAGCCAACCTCTTGCAATTGGCTTGAGGTCTCCCCTCTTGAGTTGGTTTGGGACACCCTTAGAATTGGTTATCCACTTAGTTTCAGGGAGGCATATGTCCTCTAGAACTTGATCCAACCCCTTATCTACTCTCACCATCCTCCTATTAAAGGAATCAGGATCATCTTGCAGTTGAGGTAACTTGAAGATTTCTCTTATTTTGTCCAGATGAAAGTATATAACTTTCCCTCTGACCATGGTTCTGTAGGTATGGTAAGCAGTTCCAGTCATTCTCTGCTTATCTGTTAGCCACAGATTTGAGTAGAATTCCTGAACCATGTTCCTTCCAACCTTTGTTTCAGGATTGGTTAGAACTTCCCATCCTCTGTTTCGAATTTGCTCTTGGATCCCTGGATATTCATCTTCTTTCAGATCAAATTTAACTTCCGGGATCACTGACCTCAGACCCATTATTTTATGATAATGGTCTTCATGTTCTTTGGTTAAGAACTTCTCTTCATTCCAAAGATTCTTTGGATTATTCTCTTTCTTGCCTCTTAAATTGGTTTGTTTTCCCTTAGGAGCCATGATATTGATGAATCTTGGCTTAGTGATCACGGAAAAGCACACCAAACTTAGAGGTTTGCTTGTCCTCAAGCAAAAGAGAAGAGAGAAGAGAGGGGGAGGAAGAGAAAATTCGAATGGTGTGGTGGAAGAGGGGAACAAACGTGTATTTATAAGGTGGGGAGGGGAGTTTTCGAAAAAAAAAGAAGAATTTGAAAGGAGATTTGAGAAGATATGAGAAGAAATTGAGAAAAGGGTGAAATTTTTGAACAATGTTTGTAATTGATTTGAAACAAATTTGAAAAAAAAAGGTTTTGATTTTTGAAGATTTGAAAGTGAATGATGAATGATTGAAGTGTGATTTTGTAGAAAAGTATGGGTGAGAAAAGGAAAGTTTGAAAAAAATCTGATTTGAAAACAAAATTGTGGTCCCCCCCCACCAAGCTGGCGTTAAACGCCCAGAATGGCACTCATTCTGGCGTTTAACGCCCATCTGTTGCCCCACTTGGGCGTTTAACGCCCAGCCAGGTACCCTGGCTGGCGTTAAACGCCAGAAATTCTTCCTCACTGGGCGTTTTTCTAAAACGCCCAAGATGCTGCACACCTGGCGTTAAACGCCCAGAATGGTGCCCATTCTGGCGTTTAACGCCCAAAATGGTACCATTACTGGCGTTTAACGCCCAAAATGCCCCTTACTGGCATTTTTTCGCCAGTAAGCTCATTTTCTCTGCTTTTTGAGCTGAATCCTTCTGTAACTCTGTGAATTCCTTCATTTTTGATACTTGCCTCTGTAAGAACAACTTATACAACTTTCTAATGACTGGGTTGCCTCCCAGCAAGCGCTTCTTTACTGTCTTTAGCTGGACTTTCACTGAGAATCACTCAAGTCTCAGTTTTGAGCATTCCTGCTCAAGATTTCCTTCAAGATAGTGCTTGATTCTCTGTCCATTAACAATGAACTTCTTGTCAGAATCAATATCCTGAAGCTCAACATATCCATATGGTGATACTCCTGTAATCACATACGGACCCCTCCACCGGGATTTGAGTTTTCCTGGAAACAGTTTGAGCCTGGAGTTGAAGAGCAGAACTTTTTGTCCTGGCTCAAAGATTCTGGTTGACAATCTCTTGTCATGCCACTTCTTTGCCTTTTCCTTATAAATTTTTGCATTTTCAAAGGCATTGAGTCTGAACTCCTCTAGCTCATTTAGCTGGAGCAGTCTTTTCTCACCAGCTAACTGTGCATCCATGTTTAGGAATCTGGTTGCCCAGTAGGCTTTGTGTTCCAGTTCCACAGGTAAATGACAGGCCTTCCCATACACCAGTTGGTATGGAGAGGTGCCTATAGGAGTCTTGAATGCTGTTCTGTATGCCCACAGAGCATCATCCAAGCTCTTTGCCCAATCCTTTCTTCGGGCCATCACAGTTCATTCCAGGATTCTTTTTAGCTCTCTGTTAGAGACTTCAGCTTGCCCATTAGTCTGTGGATGATACGGAGTTGCCACTTTATGGCTGATTCCATATCTAACCATAGCAGAGTACAGCTGTTTATTGCAGAAATGAGTGCCCCCATCACTGATTAGCACTCTGGGGACGCCAAACCTGCTGAAAATGTTTTTCTGGAGGAATTTAAGCACAGTCTTGGTATCATTAGTGGGTGTAGCAATTGCTTCTACCCATTTAGATACATAGTCCACTGCCACCAGAATGTAAGTGTTTGAGTATGATGGTGGGAATGGTCCCATGAATCAATTCCCCATACATCAAACAATTCTATCTCTAATATTCCTTGTTGAGGCATGGCATATCCGTGAGGCAGGTTACCAGCTCTTTGGCAACTGTCACAGTTACGCACAAACTCTCGGGAATCTTTATAGAGAGTAGGCCAGTAGAAGCCGCACTGGAGAACTTTAGTGGCTGTTTGCTCACTTCCAAAATGTCCTCCATAATGTGATCCATGGCAGTGCCATAAGATCTTTTGTGCTTCTTCTCTGGGTACACACCTGCGGATCACTCCGTCAGCACATCTCTTAAAGAGATATGGTTCATCCCAAAGGTAGTACTTGGCATCTGAAATTAGTTTCTTTCTCTGCACACTGCTGTACTCCTTGGGTATGAACCTTACAGCTTTATAATTTGCAATGTCTGCAAACCATGGAGCTTCCTGAATGGCAAAGAGTTGCTCATCTGGGAAAGTCTCAGAGATCTCAGTAGAAGGGAGGGACGCCCCAGCTACTGGTTCTATCCGGGACAGATGATCAGCCACTTGGTTCTCTGTCCCTTTTCTGTCTCTTATTTCTATATCAAACTCTTGCAGAAGCAACACCCATCTGATAAGTCTGGGTTTTGAATCCTGCTTTGTGAGTAAGTATTTAAGAGCAGCATGGTCAGTGTACACAATCACCTTTGATCCCACCAAGTAGGATCTAAACTTGTCAATGGCATAGACCACTGCAAGTAATTCTTTTTCTGTGGTTGTGTAATTCTTCTGTGCATCATTTAGAACACGGCTAGCATAATAAATGACATGCAGAAGTTTGTTATGCCTCTGTCCCAACACTGCACCAATGGCATGATCACTGGCATCACACATTAATTCAAATGGTAATGTCCAATCTGGTGCAGAGATGACTGGTGCTGTGACCAGCTTAGCTTTCAGGGTCTCAAATGCCTGCAGACACTGTGTGTCAAACACAAATGGTGTGTCAGCAGCTAACAGGTTACTCAGAGGTTTAGCAATTTTCGAAAAATCCTTGATAAACCTTCTGTAGAATCCTGCATGCCCCAGAAAGCTTCTGATTGCCTTAACATTGGCAGGTGGTGGTAATTTTTCAATTACCTCTACCTTTGCCTTATCCACCTCTATTCCCCTGCTTGAAATTTTGTGCCCAAGGACAATTCCTTCAGTCACCATAAAGTGACATTTCTCCCAGTTTAAAACTAGGTTAGTCTCTTGGCATCTTTTCAGGACAAGTGATAGGTGGTTAAGACAGGAGCTGAATGAGTCTCCATATACTGAGAAGTCGTCCATGAAGACCTCCAGGAATTTCTCTACCATATCTGAGAAGATAAAGAGCATGCACCTCTGAAAGGTTGCAGGTGCATTGCACAGACCAAAAGGCATCCTCCTGTAGGCAAACACGCCAGAAGGGCATGTGAATGCTATTTTCTCTTGGTCCTGAGGATCTACTGCAATTTGGTTGTAGCCTGAATAGCCATCCAAAAAGCAGTAGTAATCATGACCAGCTAGTCTTTCTAGCATTTGGTCTATGAATGGTAAAGGAAAATGATCCTTTCTGGTGGCTGTATTGAGCCTTCTGTAGTCAATACACATGCGCCACCCTGTGACTGTTCTTGTAGGAACCAGTTCATTTTTTTCATTATGAACCACTGTCATGCCTCCCTTTTTGGGAACAACTTGGACAGGGCTCACCCAGGGGCTATCAGAAATAGGATAAATAATCCCAGCCTCTAGTAATTTAGTGACCTCTTTCTGCACCACCTCCTTCATGGCAGGATTTAGCCTCCTCTGTGGTTGAACCACTGGTTTGGCATTATCCTCCAATAGGATCTTGTGCATGCATCTAGCTGGGCTAATGCCCTTGAGATCACTTATGGACCACCCAAGAGCTGTCTTGTGTGTCCTCAGCACTTTAATCAGTGCTTCCTCTTCCTGTGGATTTAAAGCAGAGCTTATAATCACTGGAAAAGTGTCACCCTCTCCCAGAAATGCATATTTCAGGGATGATGGTAGTGGTTTGAGTTCAGGCTTAGGAGGCTTATCCTCCTCCTGAGGAGTTTTCGAAAATTCCTTTGCCTCCTCTGGCTCTTCCTGATCAGTTTGAGCATCTTTGAAGATGTCCTCAAGCTCTGATTCTAGGCTTTCAGCCATATTGATCTCTTCTACCAGAGAGTCAATAATGTCAGCGTCCATGCAGTCCTCTGGTGTGTCTGGATGCTGCATAGCTTTTACAGCATTCAACTTGAACTCATCCTCATTGACTCTCAAGGTTACTTCCCCCTTTTGTACATCAATGAGAGTTCGTCCAGTTGCTAGGAAAGGTCTTCCTAGAATGAGAGTTGCACTTTTGTGCTCCTCCATTTCCAGCACTACAAAGTCAGTTGGAAAGGCAAATGGCCCAACCTTGACAATCATGTCCTCTATTATGCCTGATGGGTGTTTAATGGAGCCATCAGCAAGTTGGAGGCATATCCTGGTTGGTTTGACTTCTCCAATCAACCCAAGCTTTCTGATAGTGGATGCAGGTATTAAATTGATACTTGCTCCAAGATCACATAAGGCTATCTTGGTGTAAGTGCCTTCCAATGTGCATGGTATCAGAAAGCTTCCAGGATCTTGAAGCTTTTCTGGTAAGCTTTTTAGAATGACTGCACTGCATTCTTCAGTGAGAAACACTTTTTCAGTCTCTCTCCAATCCTTCTTATGACTTAAGATCTCTTTCATGAACTTAGCATAAGAAGGTATTTGCTCAAGTGCCTCTGCAAAAGGAATCTTTATTTCAAGAGTCCTTAAATAGTCTGCAAAGCGGGCAAATTGCTTATCCTGTTCCGCTTTGCGGAGTTTCTGAGGATAAGGCATCTTGGCTTGATATTCTTCAACCTTAGATGCTGCAGGTTTATTCCGTACAGAAGTGGTTGAAGAAGCCTTGTTAGGGGGATTACTGTCAGCACTCTCAGGTGTCTGATCCTCCCTTGGCGTTTGGACGCTAGGAATGGTTGAAGTTTGGGCATTAAACGCCAACTTCCCTTCCTTTTCTGGCGTTTGAACGCCAGAACTGGGCAAGGAATGGGCGTTTAACGCCAGTTTTCCTTCCCTTTCTGGCGTTTGAACGCCAATATTCCTCTCTGGGCTCTTATTGTCCTCAGAGGGATTTTGAACAGAGGTTTGGTTGTCCTCTGTCAATTGTTCCTTGTTTGACTTTTTGCTCTTTTGAACAGTGTTATTCAGGGTCTTTCCACTCCTCAATTGAACTGCTTGGCACTCCTCTGTTATCTGTTTAGATAATTACTGTTTTGCTTGATTCAACTGCAGTTCTATGCTCTTATTAGCAACCTTAGTACCATGGAGCATTTCTTTAAATTCTGCTAACTGTTCTGTCATCAGGAGCAACTGTTGATTAAGCTTCATTATCTGTTCTTGAGGATTAGAGTCAGTGACTACTGTCATGACTTCCTCTTCTGGAGAGAACTCATTACTAGAGTACAGATACTGGTTTCTAGCAACAGTGTCTATAAGCTCTTGAGCTTCTTCAATTGTTTTCCTCATGTGTATAGATCCACCAGCTGAGTGGTCTAAAGACATCTGAGCTTTTTCTGTAAGCCCATAGTAGAAAATGTCTAACTGTACCCACTCTGAGAACATTTCAGAGGGACATTTTCTTAGCATACCTCTATACCTCTCCCAGGCATTATAAAGGGATTCATTATCCTCTTGTTTAAAGCCTTGGATGTCCAGCCTTAGCTGTGTCATCCTTTTTGGAGGGTAAAAATGATTCAGGAATTTGTCTGATAACTGTTTCCATGTCTTTATGCTTGCTGTAGGTTGGTTATTTAACCACCTTTTAGCTTGATCTTTTACAGCAAATGGAAACAGTAATAGTCTGTAGACATCCTGATCTACCTCTTTATCATGCACTGTGTCAGCAATTTGTAAGAACTGTGCCAGAAACTCAGTAGGTTCTTCCTGTGGAAGACCGGAATACTGGCAATTTTGCTGCACTATGATAATGAGTTGAGGGTTTAGCTCAAAGCTGCTTGCTTTGATGGGAGGTATACAGATGCTACTCCCATATGCAGCTGTAATGGGGTTAGCATAAGACCCCAGAGTCCTCTTGGACTGATTAATTCCACTTGAGTCCATAATGGACAAAAGGGAAATGAGAATGGTTGCAAAGAGATAAATTTTGTTTATCTTTATTTTTTTTTTTTGAAATAACCGAAAAAAATAAAATATAATAAAACAAAATAAAAGGAAAATAAAATAAAATTCGAAAATTAAAAATAAAATAAGATCAAAGCAAATTGAGAACTGAATCAATTAGTGAAAAAAAAGATTTGAAAACAGCAATTAAAAGGATATGATTGAAAAATTTTTTATGAAAAAGATTTGATTTTTAAAAAGAGGAAAGAGAAAAACAGCAAAAAGACACCAAACTTAAAATTTTTAGAAATCAAACACTAATTTTTTCGAAAATTTTAAGAGAAAAACACAAAGAGGACACCAAATTAGGATTTTTATGAATCAAAAAGGGACTAAGACTATGCAAAAACGAAAATTTTAAAAGAAAAACAAAAGCATGCAATTGACACCAAACTTAGAATATAAAACTAGACTCAACTAAAAGACTCTAAACCAACAAAAAGAAAACAGTCCTAATCTAAGCAACAAGATAAGCCGTCAGTTGTCCAAACTCGAACAATCCCCGGCAACGGCGCCAAAAACTTGGTGCACGAAATTGCAATAACACTTTTGCAACTCCGCACAACTAACCAGCAAGTGCACTGGGTCGTCCAAGTAATACCTTGCGTGAGCAAGGGTCGATCCCACGGAGATTGTCGGCTTGAAGCAAGCTATGGTTATCTTATAAATCTTAGTCAGGAGATCAGAAATTATCAGGATTGATTGTGAAAAGCAAAAGAACATGAAATGATTACTTGTATTGCAGTAATGGAGAATAGGTTGAGGTTTTGGAGATGCTCCGTCTTCTGAATCTCTGCTTTCCACTGTCTTCTTCATCAAACACGCAAGTCTCCTTCCATGGCAAGCTCGTGTAGGGTCTCACCGTTGTCAATGGCTACCTCCCATCCGCGCAGTGAAAGCTAATGCACGCACTCTGTCACAGTACTGCCAATCACCGGTTTGGTTCCCTCCCCTACCGGAATAGAATCCCTCTTTTGCGTTTGTCACTGACGCCCAGTAGGTTACAGGTTTGAAGCACGTCACAGTCATTCAATCATTGAATCCTACTCAGAATACCACAGACAAGGTTTAGACCTTCCGGATTCTCTTGAATGCTGCCATCAGGTCCAGCCTATACCACGAAGATTCCGATTAAAGAACCCAAGAGATAACTACTCAATCTAAGATAGAACAGAGGTGGTTGTCAGGCACATGTTCATAGTTGAGAATGATGATGATTGTCACGGATCATCACATTCATCCGGATTAAGAACAAGTGTTATCTTAGAATGGAAGCAAGCATGATTGAATAAGAAACAGTAGTAATTGCATTAATCCATCAAGACACAGCAGAGCTCCTCACCCCCAACCATGGGGTTTAGAGACTCATACTGTGGAAAGAAACGTGTACAAAATGTTATGAGGTCATAAGGTACGGATACAATGTCAAAAGATCCTATAAATAGTAAACTAGTGTCCTAAGGTTTACAGAAATGAGTAAATGACAGAAAAATCCACTTCCGGGCCCACTTGGTGTGTGCTTGGGCTGAGCAATGAAGGAATTTCGTGTAGAGACCTTTTCTGGAGTTAAACGCCAGCTTCCATGCCAGTTTGGGCGTTTAACTCCAAATTTTATGCCAGTTCCGGCGTTTAACGCTGGAAATTCTGTAGGTGACTTTGAGCGCCGGTTTGGGCCATCAAATCTTGGGCAAAGTATGGACTATTATATATTTCTGGAAAGCCCAGGATGTCTACTTTCCAATGCCGTTGAGAGCGCGCCAATTGGGCTTCTGTAGCTCCAGAAAATCCACTTCGAGTGCAGGGAGGTCAGAATCCAACAGCATCTGCAGTCCTTTTCAGTCTCTGGATCAGATTTTTGCTCAGGACCCTCAATTTCAGTCAGAAAATACCTGAAATCACAGAAAAACACACAAACTCATAGTAAAGTTCAGAAAAGTGAATTTTAATTAAAAACTAATAGAAATATACTAAAAACTAACTAAAAGATACTAAAAACATACTGAAAACAATGCCAAAAAGCGTACAAATTATCCGCTCATCAGATTCAATGATTGAATGACTGTGACGAGCTTCAAACTCGTGATTGTGGGGCGTTAGTGACAGACGCAAAAGAATCACTGGATTCTATTGCGACATGATCGAGAACCGACAGCTGAATAGCCGTACTGTGACAGGGTGCGTTGAACATTTTTACTGAGAGGATGGGAGGTAGCCATTGACAACGGTGAAACCCTACATACAGCTTGCCATGGAAGGAGCCTTGCGTGTTTGAAGAAGAAGACAGTAGGAAAGCAGAGGTTCAGAAGACAGAGCATCTCCAAAACCTCAACCTGTTCCCCATTATTGCAAAACAAGTACTTATTTCATGATCTTTTGCTTTTCACAATCAATCCTGATAATTTTTGATATCCTGACTAAGAGTTACAAGATAACCATAGCTTGCTTCAAGTCGACAATCTCCGTGGGATCGACCCTTACTCACGTAAGGTATTACTTGGACGACCCAGTGCACTTGCTCGTTAGTTGTGCGGGATTGCAAAAGTGTGATTGCAATTTCGTGCACCAAGTTTTTGGCGCCGTTGCCGGGGATTGTTTGAGTTTGGACAACTGACGGTTTATTTTGTTGCTTAGATTAGGACTGTCTTATTGTTGTTGGTTTAGAGTCTTTTATTTGAGTGTAGTTTCATATTTTAAGTTTGGTGTCAATTGCATGCTTTTATTTTTCTTTTAATTTTCGAATTTGCATGTCCTTAGTCCCTTTTTGATCTTTAAAAAAAAATTTCTAAGTTTGGTGTCTTCTTTGTGTTTTTCTTTAGGTTTTTGAAAATTCATGTTTGATTTTCTGAAAAAATTTAAGTTTGGTGTCTCTTTGTTGTTTTTATCTTTCCTCTTTTCAAAAAAATATATATACATATATATCTTGATTACTATTCACATCAATTCCCTTTTCTCCATCATGGACATAAGTGGGAATGAACAGTCCAAAAGGACTCTGGGGTCATATGCTAACCCTATCATAGCTGCATATGGGAGTAGCATCTGTATACCTCCCATCAAAGCAAGCAGCTTTGAGCTAAACCCTCAACTCATTATCATGGTGCAGCAAAATTGCCAGTATTCCGGTCTTCCACAGGAAGAACCTACTGAGTTTCTGCCACAATTCTTACAACTTGCTGACACAGTACATGATAAAGAGGTGGATCAGGATGTCTACAGATTATTACTATTTCCATTTGCTGTAAAAGATCAAGCTAAGAGGTGGTTAAATAACCAACCCACAGCAAGCATAAAAACATGGAGACAGTTATCAGACAAATTCCTGAATCACTTTTACCCTCCAAAAAGGATGACACAGCTAAGGCTGGACATCCAAGGCTTTAAACAAGAGGATAATGAATCCCTTTATAATGCCTGGGAGAGGTATAGAGGTATGCTAAGAAAATGCCCTTCTGAAATGTTTTCAGAGTGGGTACAGTTAGACATCTTCTACTATGGGCTTACAGAAAAAGCTCAGATGTCTCTAGACTACTCAGCTGGTGGATCTATACATATGAGGAAGACGATTGAGGAGGCTCAAGAGCTTATAGATACTGTTGCTAGAAATCAACATTTGTACTCTAGCAATGAGTCCTCTACACAAAAAGAAGTTATGGCATTAGCCACTGATCCTAATCCTCAAGAACAGATGGTTGAGCTAAATCAACAATTACACCTGATGACAAAACAGTTAGCAGAATTTAAAGAGATGCTCCAAGAGACTAAAATTGCTAACAAGAACATGGAATCACAGTTGAATCAGGCAAAACAGCAGCTATCCAAACAGATAACAGAAGAATGCCAAGCAGTTCAACTGAGGAGTGGGAAGACATTGAATAACACTGCTCCAAGTAGCAAAAAGTCAATAAAGGAACAATTGACAGAGGATAGCCAAACCACTATCCAAAATCCCTCTGAGGACAGTAAGAGCCCAGAGAGGAATACTATTGGCGTTCAAACGCCAGAAAAGGGGGGAAAGCTGGCGTTAAACGCCCATTCCCTGCCCAATTCTGGCGTTCAAACGCCAGAAAAGGGGGAAAAGTTGGCGTTAAACGCCCATTCTCCACCCAATCCTGGCGTTCAAACGCCAAAGGGGAACCAGACACCTGAGAGTGCTGATAGTAACCCCTCTAAAAAGGCTTCTCCAACCACTTCTGTAAGGAATAAACCTGCAGCAACCAAGGTTGAAGAATATAAAGCCAAGATGCCTTATCCTCAGAAACTCCGCCAAGCGGAACAGGATAAGCAATTTGCCCGCTTTGCAGACTACCTAAGGACTCTTGAAATAAAGATTCCGTTTGCAGAGGAACTTGAGCAAATACCTTCTTATGCTAAGTTCATGAAAGAGATCTTAAGTCATAAGAAGGATTGGAGAGAAACTGAAAAAGTATTTCTCACTGAAGAATGCAGTGCAGTCATTCTGAAAAGCTTACCAGAAAAGCTTCAAGATCCAGGAAGCTTTATAATACCATGCACATTAGAAGGCGCTTGCACCAAGACAGCCCTGTGTGACCTTGGAGCGTGCATCAATCTAATACTTGCATCCACTATCAGAAAGCTTGGGTTGACTGAAGAAGTCAAACCAACCCGGATATGCCTCCAACTTGCTGATGGCTCCATTAAATATCCATCAGGCATAATTGAGGACATGATTGTCAAGGTTGGGCATTTGCCTTTCCAACTGACTTTGTAGTGCTGGAAATGGAGGAGCACAAGAGTGCAACTCTCATTCTAGGAAGACCTTTCCTAGCAACTGGACGAACTCTCATTGATGTACAAAAAGGGGAAGTAACCCTGAGAGTCAATGAGGATGAGTTCAAGTTGAATGTTGTAAAAGCTATGCAGCATCCAGACACATCAAATGACTGCATGGGCGCTGACATTATTGACTCTTTAGTGGAAGAGGTCAATATGACTGAAAGTCTAGAATCAAAGCTTGAGGACATCTTCAAGGATGCTCAGCCTGATCAGGAAGAACCAGAGGAAACAAAAGAATTTTTGAAAATTCCCCAGGCAGAGGATAAGCCCCCCAAACCTGAATTCAAACCACTACCACCATCCCTGAAGTATGCATTTCTGGGAGAGGGTGATACTTTTCCAGTGATTATAAGCTCTGCTTTAAATCTACAGGAAGAGGAAGCACTGATTTAAGTGCTAAGGACACACAAGACAGCTCTTGGGTGGTCCATAAGTGATCTTAAGGGCATTAGCCCAGCAAAATGCATGCACAAGATCCTATTGGAGGATAATGCCAAACCAGTGGTTCAACCACAAAGGAGGCTAAATCCAGCCATGAAGGAGGTGGTGCAGAAAGAGGTCACTAAATTACTAGAGGCTGGGATTATTTATCCTATTTCTGATAGCCCCTGGGTGAGCCCTGTCCAAGTTGTCCCCAAGAAGGGAGGCATGACAGTGGTTCATAATGAAAAAAATGAACTGGTTCCTACAAGAACAGTCACAGGGTGGCACATGTGTATTGACTACAGAAGGCTCAATACAGCCACCAGAAAGGATCATTTTCCTTTACCATTCATAGATCAAATGCTAGAAAGACTAGCTGGTCATGACTATTACTGCTTTTTGGATGGCTATTCAGGCTACAATCAAATTGCAGTAGATCCTCAGGACCAAGAGAAAACTGCATTTACTTGCCCTTCTGGCGTGTTTGCCTACAGAAGGATGCCTTTTGGTCTGTGCAATGCACCTGCAACCGTTCAGAGGTGCATGCTCTCCATCTTCTCTGATATGGTGGAGAAATTCCTGGAAGTCTTCATGGATGACTTCTCAGTATATGGAGACTCATTCAGCTCCTGTCTTAACCACCTAGCACTTGTCCTGAAAAGGTGCCAAGAGACTAACCTGGTTTTAAACTGGGAGAAATGTCACTTTATGGTGACTGAAGGAATTGTCCTTGGGCACAAAATTTCAAGCAGGGGAATAGAGGTGGATAAGGCAAAGGTAGAGGTAATTGAGAAATTACCACCACCTGCCAATGTTAAGGCAATCAGAAGCTTTCTGGGGCATGCAGGATTCTACAGAAGGTTTATAAAGGATTTTTCGAAAATTGCAAAACCTCTGAGCAACCTGCTAGCTGCTGACACACCATTCATGTTTGATACACAGTGTTTGCAGGCATTTGAGACCCTGAAAGCCAAGCTGGTCACAGCACCAGTCATCTCTGCACCAGACTGGACATTACCATTCGAATTAATGTGTGATGCCAGTGACCATGCCATTGGTGTAGTGTTGGGACAGAGGCATAACAAGCTTCTGCACGTCATTTATTATGCCAGCCATGTTCTAAATGACGCACAGAAGAATTACACAACCACAGAAAAAGAGTTACTTGCAATGGTCTATGCCATTGACAAGTTTAGATCCTATTTGGTAGGATCAAAGGTGATTGTGTACACTGACCATGCTGCTCTTAAGTACTTACTCACAAAGCAGGATTTAAAACCCAGGCTCATAAGATGGGTGTTGCTTCTGCAAGAGTTTGATATAGAAATAAGAGATAGAAAAGGGACAGAGAACCAAGTAGCTGATCATCTGTCCCGAATAGAACCAGTAGTTGGGGCGTCCCTCCCTTCTACTGAGATCTCTGAGACCTTCCCAGATGAGCAACTCTTTGCCATTCAGGAAGCTCCATTGTAGATATTGCAAATTATAAAGCTGTGAGGTTCATACCCCAGGAGTACAGCAGACTGCAAAGAAAGAAATTAATTTCAGATGCCAAGTACTACCTATGGGATGAACCATATCTCTTTAAGAGATGTGTAGACGGAATAATCCGCAGATGTGTACCCAGAGAGGAAGCACAAAGAATCCTGTGGCATTGCCATGGATCACAATATGGAGGACACTTTGGAGGTGAACGAACAGCAACCAAGGTCCTCCAATGCGGATTCTACTAGCCTACTCTCTATAGAGATGCCCGAGAGTTTGTGCGTAACTGTGACAGTTGCCAAAGAGCTGGTAACTTGCCTCATGGTTACGCCATGCCTCAGCAAGGGATCTTAGAGATTGAATTGTTTGATGTATGGGGAATTGACTTCAAGGGTCCCTTCCCACCATCATACTCAAACACTTATATTCTAGTGGCAGTAGACTATGTATCTAAATGGGTGGAAGCAATTGCCACACCCAATAATGATACCAAAACCGTGCTGAAATTCCTCCAGAAACACATCTTCAGCAGGTTTGGTGTTCCCAGAGTACTGATCAGTGATGGAGGCACCCATTTCTGCAATAAACAACTGTACTCTGCTATGGTTAGATATGGAATTAGCCACAAAGTAGCAACTCCGTATCACCCACAAACAAATGGGCAAGCTGAGGTCTCTAACAGAGAGCTCAAAAGAATCCTGGAACGGACTGTTATTGCCCGTAGAAAGGATTGGGCAAAGAGCTTGGATGATGCTCTGTGGGCATACAGAGCAGCATACAAGACTCCTATGGGAACCTCTCCATACCAACTGGTGTATGGGAAGGCCTGTCATCTGCCCGTGGAACTGGAACATAAAGCCTACTAGGCAACCAGATTCCTAAACATGGATGCTAAGTTAGCTGGTGAAAAAAGATTGCTCCAGCTAAATGAGCTAGAGGAATTCAGACTCAATGCCTTTGAAAATGCAAAAATTTATAAGGAAAATGCAAAGAAGTGGCATGACAAGAAATTGTCATCCAGAGTCTTTGAGCCAGGACAAAAGGTCCTGCTCTTCAACTCTAGGCTCAGATTATTCCCAGGAAAGCTTAAGTCCCGCTAGAGGGGTCCGTATGTGATTACAGGAGTATCACCATATGGATGTGTTGAGCTTCAGGATAATGATTCTGACAAGAAGTTCATTGTTAATGGACAAAGGATCAAGCATTATCTTGAAAGCAATTTTGAGCAAGAATGCTCAAAACTGAGACTTGAGTAATCTCCAGTGAAGGTCCAGCTAAAGACAATAAAGAAGCGCTTGCTGGGAGGCAACCCAGTGATTAGAAGGGTATCTGTTCTATCTAATCAAAATTTAATACATATTCTTAAAGGGCAATTATCAAATTTGAAGGAATTCACAGAGTTATAGAAGGATTCAGTGCGAAAAGCAGAGAAAAAGAGCTTACTGGCGAAAAAACGCCAGTAAGGGGTACTTTGGGCGTTAAACGCCAGAATGGGCACCATTCTGGGCGTTTAACGCCAGTAATTGTGCCATTCTGGGCGTTAAACGCCAGAATGGGCACCATTCTGGGCGTTTAACGCTAGGTGTGCAGCATCCTGGGCGTTTAGCAAAACGCCCAGTGATAAAGGGATTTCTGGCGTTTAACGCCAGCCAGGATACTTGGCTGGGCGTTAAACGCCCAAATAGGCCACCAAATGGGCGTTAAACGACAGAATGGATACCATTCTGGGCGTTTAACGCCAGAAAGGCAGGGGGAGGAGATTTTGTTCCCACTTCAAATTTTTTTCAAACTTTCTTGTTTTAATCCATATCTTTTTACATAAACACATTACAAACTTTCATCATTCACCTTCCAATTTCAAAAATTACAATCTTCTTCAAATCTATTTCAAATTCTTTCCTAGACTCTTTCAAAAAAATCAATTATCTCCTCAAATTTTTTTTCCATATCTTCTCAAATCTCCTTCAAATTTTTGAAAATCTCCTCTCCTCTCCTATTTAAAACACGTTCGGCCACCCTCCTTCCCCACACCATTCGAGTTTGCTCTCCTCTTCTCTCCTCTCTTTGCCTTCTTTTACTTGAGGACAAGCAAACCTCTAAGTTTGGTGTGCTTTCCGTGATCACTAGGCCAAGATTTATCAATATCATGGCTCCTAGAGGAAAACAAACCAATTCAAGAGGCAAGAAAGAGAATAATCCAAAGGATGTTTGGAGTCAAGAGAAGTTTTTAACCAAGGAACATGCAGACCATTACCACAAAATAATAGGTCTGAGGTCAGTGATCCCAGAAGTCAAATTCAATTTGAAAGAAGATGAATATCCAGAGATCCAAGAGCAAATTCGAAACAGAGGATGGGAAGTTCTAACCAACCCTGAGACAAAGGTTGGAAGGAACATGGTTCAGGAATTCTACTCAAATCTGTGGCTGACAGATAAGCAGAGAATGACTGGAACTGCTTTTCATACCTACAGAACCATGGTCAGAGGGAGAATTATTTACTTCCATCTGGACAAAATAAGAGAGGTCTTCAAATTGCCTCAACTGCAAGATGATCCTGAATCCTTTAATAGGAGGATGGTGAGAGCAGACAAAGGGTTGGATCAAGTTCTAGAGGACATATGCCTCCCTGGAACTAAATGGATAACCAATTCAAAAAGTGTCCCAAACCAACTCAAGAGGGGAGACCTCAAACCAATTGCAAGAGGTTGGCTAGATTTTATTGGGCGCTCCATATTGCCCACTAGCAACCGTTCTGAGGTCACCATCAAGAGAGCAGTGATGATTCATTGCATTATGCTTGGAAAAGAAGTGGAGGTTCATCATCTGATTGCTTGTGAGATCTACACAATTGCAAATAAGAATTCCTCTGAAGCCAAACTGGCTTACCCAAGCTTGATCTCCTTGCTCTGTAAAGAGGCTAGGGTGAAGATGGGAGTAGATGAATTCATACCCATTGAACATCCAATCACCAAGAAGTCAATGGAAGGACAAATGCAAGACAATTCTATCAAAAAGAGGGTGCAGGAGTTCCTCCCTGAATTTCCTGAAATTGACTACTGGGCCAACCTAGAAGCATCTATCACCAAGTTGCAAGAAACTATGGAGCAACTTAAGGAAGAACAGCAGAATCAGAACTGCATGCTCTGCAAATTGCTGAAGGAACAAGAGAAGCAGGGGCGTGAACATCAAGAGATGAAACGCCAAAAGCTCTCCCCTCAAGTGGAGGGAGCATCTACTTCTCAAAATCAAGGGTGTTGAGTCCTAACTCTGTGATAATCTCTATCATTAGGAGCCTATTTAAATTTTTTTTGTTTTCTATTATTATTAGTCTTATCTTATATCTATTTTTGAGTCTTGTTCTTAGTTCATGATTAATAAAATTTAAAGTTCATGCCTTAAAGCTATAAATGTCCTATGAATCCATCACCTCTCTTAAATGAAAAATGCTTTAATCACAAAAGAACAAGAAGTACAGGATTTCGAATTCATCTCTGAAACTAGTTGAATTAGTTTGATGTGGTGACAATACTTTTTGTTTTCTGAATGAATGCTTGAACAGTGCATATGTCTTTTGAATTTGTTGTTTTAAGAATGTTAAAATTGTTGGCTCTTGAAAGAATGATGGAAAGGGAGAACTGTTATTGAGGATCTGAAAAATCATCAAAAATGATTCTTGAAGCAAGAAAAAGCAGTGAATACAAAAAAAAAGAAGGAGAAAAACGAAAAAAAAGGGGGAAAGAGAAAAAGAAAAAAAAAAGAAAAAAAGAAATAAAGTTGTGATCCAAGGAAAAAGGAGTGTGCTTAAGAACCCTGGGCACCTCTAATTGGGGACTCTAGCAAAGCTGAGTCACAATCTGAAAAGGTTCACCCAATTATGTGTCTGTGGCATGTATGTATCCGGTGGTAATACTCGAAGACAGAGTGCTTTGGGCCACAGCCAAGACTCATAAAGTAGCTGTGTTCAAGAATCATCATACTTAACTAGGAGAATCAACAACACTATCTGAGTTCTGAGTTCTTATAGATGCCAATCATTCTAAACTTCAAAGGATAAAGCGAGATGCCAAAAGCACTAGTCCCGCTCATCTAATTGGAGCTAAGTTTCTTTGATGTTTTGGAGTCTATAGTATATTCTCTTCTTTTTATTCTATTTTGATTTTCAGTTGCTTGGGGACAAACAACAATTTAAGTTTGGTGTTGTGATGAGCGGATAATTTATACGCTTTTTGGCATTATTTTGAGTATATTTTTAGTATATTTTAGTTAGTTTTTATTATATTTTTATTAGTTTTTAGTTAAAATTCACTTTTCTGGACTTTACTATGAGTTTGTGTGTTTTTCTGTGATTTCAGGTATTTTCTGGCTGAAATTGAGGGTCCTGAGCAAAAATCTGATTCAGAGACTGAAAAGGACTGCAGATGCTGTTGGATTCTGACCTCCCTGCACTCGAAGTCGATTTTCTGGAGCTACAGAAGCCCAATTGGCGCGCTCTCAACGGCGTTGGAAAGTAGACATCCTGGGCTTTCCAGCATTGTATAATAGTCCATACTTTGCCCGAGATTTGTTGGCCCAAACTGGCATTGCAAATCAGCTTCAGAATTCCCAGCGTTTAACGCTGGAACTGGCATAAAAATTGGAGTTAAACGCCCAAACTGGCATAAAAGCTGGCGTTTAACTCCAGAAAGAGTCTCTACACGAAAATGCTTCAATGCTCAGCCCAAGCACACACCAAGTGGGCCCGGAAGTGGATTTTTCTGTCATTTACTCAATTCTGTAAACCCTAGGTTACTAGTTCACTATTAATAGGATCTTTTGACATTGTATCTACACCTCATGACACTTTACACGTTTCTCACTGTATCTTCTACAGCATGAGACTCTAAACCTCATGGTTGGGGGTGAGAAGCTCTGCTGTGTCTTGATGGATTAATGCAATTACTACTGTTTTTCATTCAATCATGCTTGCTTCCATTCTAAGATATCACTTGTTCTTAAACCTGATGAATGTGATGATCCGTGACACTCATCATCATTCTCAACTATGAACACGTGCCTGACAACCACCTCCGTTCTACCTTAGATTGAGTAGATATCTCTTTGATTCCTTAATCAGAATCTTCGTGGTATAAGCTAGAATTGATGGCGGCATTCAAGAGAATCCGGAAGGTCTAAACCTTGTCTGTGGTATTCTGAGTAGGATTCAATGATTGAATGACTGTGATGAGCTTCAAACTCGTGATTGTGGGGCGTTAGTGACAGACGCAAAAGAATCACTGGATTCTATTCCGACATGATCGAGAACCGACAGCTGAATAGCTGTACCGTGACAGGGTGCGTTGAACATTTTCACTGAGAGGATGGGAGGTAGCCATTGACAACGGTGAAACCCTACATACAGCTTGCCATGGAAGGAGCCTTGCGTGTTTGAAGAAGAAGACAGTAGGAAAGCAGAGGTTCAGAAGACAGAGCATCTCCAAAACCTCAACCTGTTCCCCATTACTGCAAAACAAGTACTTATTTCATGATCTTTTGCTTTTCACAATCAATCCTGATCATTTTTGATATCCTGACTAAGAGTTACAAGATAACCATAGCTTGCTTCAAGCCGACAATCTCCGTGGGATCGACCCTTACTCACGTAAGGTATTACTTGGACGACCCAGTGCACTTGCTGGTTAGTTGTGCGGGATTGCAAAAGTGTGATTGCAATTTCGTGCACCAGTCACTAACTCTAATCCTTCCCAAGGGAGGGATTAGGACTTGTGAATAGAAGTTGACTTTTAATTTGACTTTCCTTCATTCGTTGAGGGTTGACTAAATGAAAACAATGACTAATTATTAATTGATCTTGACAAAACTCCAACAAGGATAGAACTTCCAATTAATCTTCTCCCGGTTAAGATTTTTATTTAAATCATATAAATTCTCTAATTTAATTTTCTATTCATCAAACTCAAAACCCATTTGGAAAATCTCTGATTGATAAAATAGTACATCTTCCTGCAACTTGTTGGGAGATGACCTGGGACTCATACTCCCAGTATTTTATTTCTAAAATTTGTGACAACTCTTTTCTAAATTGATAAGTGGATTTTCGCTGGTTAAGAACTGTACTTGCAACGTCATTTTTCTAAATATTTTTAATCTACCAATTTTCGCTTACATTAATTTTTGGCGCCGTTACCGGGGAGTTGCAATAGTGTGCTAATTTATTGATTGAAATTTATTTAATTGCATTTTTCTTTTTATTTTGCTACTATGAGCTCATTGAATGACGCGTTCACTTCCTAATCCAAGCTTGCCAGTATTTGACCTTGAGATTGAAAGAACTATTTCACGTATAAGGCAAGCTCGGCGTCGGTTAGTCCTCTCCGAGGACGAATTTGAAACGTCACTTAAGGAAGAAACAAGCTCCCTTTCTACTGATTCGGTTGATTTATGTGCAGGTGACATGGCAGCACCTAGGAGAGTCACTATCCAGGAGGCTGGAGCCCCTGATTTTACACTGCAGCCATATCAGGCGCACCACCCAGTGGTGGCTATGGATTTTGAAATAAAGACTGCACTACTCAACTTGATGCCCAAGTTTCATGGCTTACCTGCTCAAGAGCCTATCAAACACCTTAGGAATTTTCAGACAGCTTGTTCTACTATTAAGCGTGATGGTATTGATGAAACTTCTATTCTGTTAAAAGCCTTCCCATTCTCTCTTGAGGGAAAGGCAAGAGAGTGGTACTACACTCAACTCGGAGTAACTGTTTCTAACTAGGATACGCTTAGAAGAGAATTTTTGGAGAAATTCTTTCCAACTGAGGTTACCGATAAACTGAGGAAAGACATTTCCATGATCATTCAGGACAAATCTGAGACTCTCTACGAATATTGGGAGCACTTCAATAATCTTCTAGAAGCATGTCCCCACCATATGATTGACAAGATAGTGTTGCTCGGCTACTTTACACAGGGCATGAAGCCTCACATAAGACCACATTGGAAGGTGCTAGTAATGGGTCTATGAAAAAGTACAAGACTACTGATGAGGCATGGCAATTAATCAGCGACTTAGCTGAATCTACTAGGAATCATAGGCAGAAACAAAGTCGGTCAAGAGCTGTTACAGAGGTATCCTCTAGCAAAGAGACTACTGCTCTAACCCAGTGTATATGCGAAATGACCAACTTACTGAAGCAGATGCAGTTGAGTCAACAACAAGCTCAACCTTCTTTGCCACAGCAAAGCCAATAGTTGGTTCCAAAAAGAGTATGTGGGATTTGTGTCGATTACAGTCATTATACTGATGAATGTCTGTAACTCCAATAGGAAGACAACACTGTGGCAGCCACTCATAACTTTTATGACCGCCCTAATCAAGGGTACAATCAAGGTGGCAGCTACAACCATAGATGGTAGGATAACTCCAACCAAGGTTGGAGAGATAATTCTAACCAGGGTTGGAGGGACAATCATAACAATAGAAACCAGAGGTGGAATAACAATAACAACTTCAGGCAGCAGAATCAGAATCAGACCTACAGAGCACCTTATTTAAGGCAGCCTCAAGCATCTCAACAGACCCCTCAGATCACTTATCCCTCTTCATCTTCTAATGATGAGTTACTACAATCTATTGATCAGAGACAGCATGCCATAGAAAACAACCTTACTTCTACTTTAAATGGTCTGAACACTACCTTGCAAGCCCTTGTCTCACAGGTTGGATCACTGAATAACTCCAACAACCAGTCTTCGAGCTCCAGTGAACTCCCCTCTCAATCGTTACCCAACCCCAAGGGTGGCATAAATGCCATTACCCTGAGGTCTGGAACCACACTGCAAGAGAGGAACCCGGAGAAACCAAGCCCGCTAGAACACGCCCCAGCTGCGGACACAGTTGAGGTAGAGGATGCTGAAGAAGAAGATGGAGCACAAGGCATGGCTGAAGCAGAAGCAGCCCAACCAAGGAATGCAAAACCCCAGCAAGCTGAAGCTGTAAAAGACGCCACTCCTATTCCATTTCGACACCTTGCTAAGAAATCCAGAAGGCAGATGGAACTTGATCCCAAAATGGTAGAGATCTTCAAAAAGGTTGAGGTAACTGTTTCCCTTTTTTATGTTATTCAGCAAGTACCTAAATACGCAAAGTTTCTAAAAGAATTCTACATACATAAAGATAAAATTAATGAATTAGAAACTATTCCTTTAGGTAGTTCTATATCTGCTTTAATGGGAAATATACCTGAAAAATGTAGTGACCCAGGCCCATGCATGGTTAACTGCACCATTGGAGGTGTGATATTTTCTGACTGTATGTATGATTTAGGACCGTGCGTAAGTATTATGCCCTTGTCTATATATAATGCTTTAAGGCTCCCTCCCTTAAAAAGGTTGGCAGCTCGTTTTGTGTTAGCAGATAAAAGCATTATTACAGTGTTTGGAATTGCTGAAGATGTGTTAGTGAGCATTAAGGGGCTCACATTTTCCTTTGACTTCTATATCTTGGAGATGCCCCAAAATGACTCAGGGAGGCCTTCGTCGATCCTGCTTGGAAGACCATTTTTGAAGACTTCGAAATTCAAGCTGGATGCCTTTTCGGGAACCTATTCCTTTGAGGTAGATGGCAGAACAGTGAGCTTCAATCTGGATGAAGCTATGAAGCACCCCCAGAAGATCACTCCATATTCCAATATGACATCATTGATGAAATCATAGCAGCAACTCACCAGGAAGACATGGAAGAGAATCACATGGAGCACGATCCAAGTGTGGGGACACCCTCTGAACATACTGAAGATTCATTACCATTTTTACCAACCCCAGATAATCCAGAACCAAACCATGAGCGGAAAATGGAAAGCCTCTTCTTCTACACCTCAAGTATGCATACCTTGAGGACAAGCAGAAGTTTCCAGTTATCATTGCAAGGGAGCTCACTTCCCAACAAGAAGAACAACTGCTTAGTATATTGAGGACACATAAAAAAGCAATTGGATGGAGCTTGGCGGATATAGTAGGCATCAGGCCTCAAGTTTGTAAACATAGAATATTCTTAGAAGAAGGAGCAAAGCCTGTCCGTCAACCTCAGAGAAGATTGAATCCCACCATCTTAGAAGTTGTTAAGAAGGAAGTAACTAGACTGCTTGAAGCAGATATCATTTACCCCATTTCAGATAGCGAATGGGTCAGTCCAGTACAAGTGGTGCCCAAGAAGTCTGGAGTCACAACAATAAGGAATGAGCAAGGGGAACTTCTGACAACCAGAGTACAGAACTTATGGAGAGTTTGCATTGACTACGGGCTTCTCAACCAAGCCACTCGCAATGATCATTATCCCTTGCCATTCATTGATCAGATGCTTGATCGCCTGTCAGGTAAATCTCATTATTGCTTTCTAGATGGTTATACAGGTTATTTTCAAATCCATATAGCTCCTGAAGTTCAGGAAAAGACTACTTTTACATGTCCTTTTGGGACTTATACTTATAAACGAATGCCCTTTGGCTTATGCAATGCACCAGCTACTTTCCAAAGGTGTATGATGAGTCTTTTCTCTGATCTCATTGAGACCTGTATGGAAGTTTTTATGGATGACTTTAGCGTATATGGTGATTCATTTAGCCTTTTCTTGGATAGCTTATCTAGAGTATTGGACATGTGTGTTAGTTCAAATCTTGTTTTAAATTTTGAAAAGTGTCATTTTATGGTAAAACAAGGTATTGTTCTAGGACATATTGTTTCTGATACTGGTATCTCTGTAGACCCAGCAAAGGTGGATGTTATTTCTAGTTTACCTTACCCCTCCTCTGTGAGGGAAGTCCGTTCATTCCTTGGCCATGCAGGTTTTTACAGGAGATTCATTAAGGACTTCAGTAAGGTAGCCCTACCCTTATCTAGACTACTGCAGAAAGATATTGAGTTCGAGTTTAGTGAGGATTGCAAACAAGCGTTTGATAAGCTGAAGACCGCCCTAACTCAAGCTCCGATTGTAAGGGGACCAGACTGGAGCCAACCATTTGAAATCATGTGTGATGCCTCCAATCATGCAGTAGGAGCAACACTAGCTCAACATGAAGGTAACGACCCTTTTGTAATTGCCTATGCATCTAAGACTTTAGATGCTGCTCAATCTAATTACACCACTACTGAAAAAGAGCTTCTAGCTATTGCTTTTGCTCTGGATAAATTCTGAGCCTATTTACTTGGTACTAAGGTAGTAGTGTACTCAGACCATGCAGCTCTAAAATATTTATTAGCTAAAAAGGAGTCTAAACCAAGGCTAATACGTTGGATGATACTGTTGTAAGAATTTGATCTGGAAATTAAAGATAGGAGTGGTAACCAAAATTTAGTGGCTGACCACTTGAGTGGCCCTGAGCACATTAAAGATGACTCAATTCCTATCAATGATAATTTCCCATTTGATAGCTTATAGGCAGTATCTGATGTAGTTCCTTGGTATGCACCTGTAGCTAATTATCTAGTTAGCCACACTTTTCCTCCCGATTTCACTAAGCATCAGAGAGACAAGCTGAAAAGTGAGTCCAAATACTATGTATGGGATGACCCATATCTATGGAGGTGTGGTGCTGACCATGTAATTAGACGGTGTGTATCTCAATCAGAATTCCAGTCCATTTTAGAGGCCTGCCACTCATCTGAGAGTGGAGGACATTTTGGCCCTCAACGAACTGCTAGAAAAATTTTAGATTGTGGATTCTAGTGGCCTACTTTTTTTAAAGATGCTGCTAACCTTTGTAAATCTTGTCTTCCGTGCCAAAGATTTGGTAATATATCCCAGAGGGATGAAATGCCTCAAACAATTATGCTTTTCTGTGAAATTTTTGATGTTTGGGGCATTGACTTCATGGGTCCATTTCCAAATTCTAATGGCCACCTTTATATACTGTTAGCTGTAGATTATGTTTCTAAATGGGTGGAAGCAATTCCTGCTCGTACTGATGATGCTAACACTGTTGTTTCCTTTGTTAGAAACCATATTATCTGTCGCTTTGGATCACCACGAGCAATCGTGAGCGATCAAGGCACTCACTTTTGTAACAGGAGACTAACAGGTTTACTAAACAGGCATGGGATAATTCATAAAGTATCAATAGCCTATCACCCCCAAACTAATGAGCAAGCAGAGGTGTCTAATAGAGAGATAAAGCACATACTGCAAAAGATAGTCAAGCCTCACAGAAGAGACTGGAGCACCAGCCTCTAAGATGCGCTTTGGGCATATCGGACAGCATATAAGACACCGATTTGAAAGAGTCCTTTCCGCTTGGTTTATGGAAAGGCCTGTCATCTCCCAGTTGAGTTAGAACACAAGGCCTTCTGGTCGGTAAAGGAATGCAACATGGACTATGAGAGAGCCGGAGCTGAACGGAAGTTGCAACTACAAGAATTAGAGAACCTTCGCCTAGAAGCCTATGAAAACTCCAGGCTGTATAAAGAAAATGTGAAGGCTGTGTATGACAAGAACATCAAGAGAAGAGAATTCCAACCTGGGGACTTAGTCCTCCTTTATAACTCCAGAATGCGGCTCATGCCAGGCAAGTTGAGATCCAGATGGGATGGTCCCTATCGAGTAGAGAGGGTGGAACCATACGGAGTCTTTCACTTGAGCCATCCTTCAAGCTCTGAACTTATTAAAGTCAATGGATATCGCTTGAAGTTATTCCATGGCGAAAAGTTGGCGAAAAACTAGGAACTAGAGATCTTCCTCTTGGAAGATCCGCCCACTGCAGAAGACTGAGCTAGTGGAGCGTCTAACTTAAGGACGTTAAAGCAAAGTGCTAGGTGGGAGACAACCCACCATGGTATGATCGTTCCTTTTCCTCTCCTTATTTTTCTTCGTCAATAACTCTTCTCAGTACTAATGCCTATATTTTGCATCTCATCTGAAATTGCATTTTGTATATAAAAAAAGGGATTAAGGCATGCGACGCACCAGCGTCGTTGACGCGCTCGCGTCATAGTGCCTTCGCAACATTGAAGAAAAGAAATAGAGAGTTATGTAGGAGTGTGGCTGGAGGTGTGCCCCTGGCACCATTTGACCCACGCGACCACGTGGATGACACAATCGCGTCATTTGTAAAATGGCCTCCCCACGCGTCCGCGTCAACCACGCGAATGCGTGGCTCTGCAATTCGATGTAAAAGGGTGTATGGCAGTTAGTTACACTGGAGTTGGGCTGAACCTGTGCTAGTCGCACAAGCCCTACCAGGCGAACGCGTGCCCCACGCGTTCGTGCCGGTTTCATAATTTGGCCATCCACGCGACTGCGTCTCCCTAAAATCTGGCAAAACATATTTCACATTGAGAGTAGTGCAAGCGCGAAGCTGCCCTCGTGCCACTAGCGCAAATCATGTCACGCGTCTGCGTGACCAACGCGTCCACATCACCTCATTCAAGAGCTGTCCACGCGACCGTGTGACTTACGCATCCGCGTTGCTTGCGCCGCTCAACTCATTCAAATTTGCCAGATTATCTTATCTTTTCTTACCCCAATCCTAATTTTCCCCCCTTCTTCCTTCTCCCTTCTTCCTCCCTTCTCCTCCCTCTTTCTCACCACCATTATCAAGGTTTTTCTTCTCTTCTTCCCTCCCTACTTTTTCATTTTTCTTCTTATTTACATGTTATCTTTTTCTTTCTCTTATACTTTCCCTATCCATGTTTTCTTTTTCTTTCTTTTTCCTCCTATTGGTGTTGGAGATTTATTTGGGTCATTATTTTTATATGTTGCTTGTGGTTTGTTTAGGACTTATTTAACAGTTATATATTATTTTTATAAGGTTACTTGCATGTTCAATTTAATACTTTCCATACCTTATTTAACATGCATGCTATGTGCTTGTGAAAACGCCCATGTGGAATTGTGCACTATTTTTAGATTTCTTTTAATCAACTACTCTAAATGCTTGCTTTTTACAAAACCCTTTTCTATTTTATTAATTTTTATATAATTGTTATTACAAGCATATTGTTAGTTTGAAAGACTTGGTAATCTAACTTGGACATTGAATGCTTGATCTATGCTACTTATGCCCTTGCTGGCATGCCAATAAACACCTTGCATTTAACTGTTATCACATGCACTTGCTATATTCCCATTGTTGATTTTTCACATGTAGTCATGACCATGTGTTAACATCATTATTCCTTATTGTGCATTGATTACCACCTTTTCCATTCTTTTCCTTGCTATAACCCTTGAAATGTTCATGTCATTATTCGTTCCCTTTCAGGATGGCCACCAAGAAAGGCAAGGAGAAAGCTACTCCCAAATCCACAACAAGGAGAGGAACAAAAAGAGCATTAGTGGCAGATCCATCTTCAACTGTAGTTAAGCCATCAACAAAGCGAATTAAAAGGATTATAAAGGTCGATGACAAGGAAAAAGCCTTCCCAGCAAAGGACACTGCACGATTTCCCAATCGCTACTGTGAGCAGATGTTCTCCATTCTGGCAGCAAGAAATTACAACAACGAACATGTAGAGACCCTCAGTTTTAAAAATATAAATATAAATAAGTTATAATTTATTTTATAAAATTAAAATTCCTTATTTTTAGAAAAATTATTTTTATTATCAGTAATTGAACTAATTTTATAATAATTTGAATTTAATCAAATCCATATTATTATTATTATTATTATTATTATTATTATTATTATTATTATTATTATTATTATTATTATTATTATTATTATTATTATTATTATAAACATTAGATACAATTGTCATGAGTATTATATGTATTATAAATTTATATAGTTTTAAACTCTAGTATTATGTATTCATTATTGTTATTATATTCACTATGTTGTTGTTATTATTATTATTATTATTACGTTTATTATTATTATTATTATTATTATTATTATTATTATTATTATATGATCATCATTGCTATTGTTAGTATTATTATTACTATTATTAATTATAAAAGATGGAAATCAAAGGCGGTTTATATTCTGGATTAAGTTACATATATATATATATTATTATTATTCACTAAAGTTCGTTCCTGTACTATTATTATTATTATTCACTATTTAACCTAATACTTCAATCATTATATATATATTCACTAAGGTTTATCATTATCCTTATGTATATATAATAAAGAAAGCCTAAGGCGGCTTGCTTTCTTAAATTATATATATATATATATATATATATATATATATATATATATGAATACCGTAAGGAAAAAAGAGGGAGAGAAGAGAATAGCGTAACGAAGAAAAAAAAAAGAAATAACGTAAATCCTTTTGAATTTCTGGTTTCGATTTCTTACAATCCGTAACTCCAATCAAAAATCTAATCGGGTAAGAGTATTCGTAACCTTCTCTTCTACACGTTGGCACCATTTTTGATTAGTGGAAGTTGACAATGACGTAGCTCCTCTTTTTTTTGGAGTTTGGCCAACGAGAGTTTTAGGAGGCATAGACGATTCTGGACATTTTCTTCTTCGATAACTCAGTCAGAAAGCTTCTCCGGAGCTTTGAATATTTTGATTCCGTACGAAGGTATGGTTTTGGTTTCTCGTAGTTAATATTTAATGTCACGTGAAAACTTAGGCTAGAAGACCTTAAGATAGGAATGAACTGAGTGAATAATTGATGGTTTGTGTATATGGTATAAAATGTGAGGTTTAGCTGTTGTCAATAATTTGCTGTTGAAGTTGGTCGGTTTGGAAAAAGATTTAATATTGGTATTTGTTTGATTATGAAATAATTTGTTACTGGAAATGATTTGAGTGACTGAGAGGTGTTTGGTTTGATAGTTGGGACCCTTGAAGGGTGGCAGAAATTTGAGTCTTAGAGGAGATAATGCCAAAATTTCTTTAAGAATTGGAGTTTGATTTGGGGTGGTATTTTAAAAAGAAAGAGATTATTATGTGGCTTGTGTATTTGAGACTATTTGTTGACCCTCTGTCGCAAGATGTGACCGGGCACTTTAACTCCCCGGATTCCCCCATGGGCATGCATATAAATATGAATATTGAATATTATTGAGCTTGGAGTTTAACTCCATGGAATACTATATTATTGAGCTTGGAGTTTAACTCCATGGAATACTATACTATTGAGCTTGGAGTGTGACTCCATGGAATATTATATTTGAGCTTGGAGTTTGACTCCATGGAATATTATTGAGCTTGGGGATGCGCGCACAGAGGGACTGTCCAATGGTTAACTACCAGGACTTGTCGGGTTGGCTGTATAACCGACAGATGAGACTCATCAGCCATAGGACAGGCATACATCATATGTATTTGTTTGTTTGCTTGAGTGTGCATTGTTTTGGTTTGCTTAACTGTTTAATTCTGCTTATCCGCTACTTGTTCTACTTGCTGTAAATGCTTCTCTATCTGTGTTTTCCTTGCTTGAACTATATGTGTATGTTTTCTGAGATATTCCTCTTGACGAAGGTGTGAGGAGAGAGGGTTGTTCCACCAGTGATTCGGAGGATTGGAGGCGACAGAAAGTGAAGTATTAAGTTAAAGTTAGATTCAGACCTAGAATACGTTAGATAACTTACCTAACTTTTGGTTTAGTTTATTTTATTTAAGAATGATTTTGAGTGTCGGAGTTCTAGGAATGCCTCTGACTTTCCTGAGACCTTTTATATTAACTATGCGGGCACCTTTACCATACTGAGAACCTCCAGTTCTCATCCCATACTATGTTGTTATTTTTCAGATGCAGGTCGAGAGACACCTCGTTGAGCGCTGGATATCCTTCTTATAAGCGAAGAACTACCTTTTGGACTGTCATATTTTGTTTTAGGCTATGTATATATGTTTATAGAATCTCCGCATGTACATTTTGTGTTTTGTCCCTCCGAGAGGTTGACTTGGAGATACAGGTGTTTATTTTGTAGTTTGAGTTTTATTTTGGGTTGTATATATATATATATATATATATATATATATATATATATATATATATATATATATACAATTATATACTCTGGCCGGCCTTAGCTTCGCAGGTCGAGTTTGGAGCTTGCAATCTGAGTTTTGGAACTCTGATATGTATATATACTTTCAGCTTCCTTTTGATCTTATCTATTCGTTTTATGAATATCCGTGCGAGTGTCACACGATTTTCTATTTATCGTTCTTGTTTAGCTTATTCTTCAAGGCTCTTAGATATAATTTCTTTCAACTATATTTATATGTCTTTTCTTTTAGAGGTCGTATGGTGCGCGAAATTGTGATCACTACAACTCCGCACAACTAACCAGCAAGTGCACTGGGTCGTCCAAGTAATAAACCTTACGCGAGTAAGGGTCGATCCCACGGAGATTGGTGGTATGAAGCAAGCTATGGTCATCTTGTAAATCTCAGTCAGGCAGACTCAAATGGATATGGTGATGAACGAAAATAACATAAAGATAAAGATAGTGATACTTATGTATATCATTGGTGTAAGAGCTTCAGACAAGCGTATGAAGATGCCTTCCCTTCCGTCTCTCTGCTTTCCTACTGCCTTCATCCAATCCTTCTTACTCCTTTCCATGGCAAGCTCGTGTAGGGTTTCACTGTTGTCAGCAGCTACCTCCCATCCGCGCAGTGAAAGCTAATGCACGCACTCTATCACAGTACTGCCAATCACCGGTTTGGTTCCCTCCCCTACCGGAATAGAATCACTCTTTTGCGTCTGTCACTAACGCCCAGTAGGTTACAGGTTTGAAGCACGTCATAGTCATTCAATAATTGAATCCTACTCAGAATACCACAGACAAGGTTAGACCTTCCGGATTCTCTTGAATGCCGCCATCAGTTCTTGCCTATACCACGAAGACTCTGATCTCACGGAATGGTTGGCTCGTTTGTCAGGTGAGCACTCGGTTGTCAGGCGATCAACCATGCATCGTGCAATCAGGAATCCAAGAGATATTCACTAAGCCTCAGATGCTTGTAGAACAAGAATGGTTGTCAGTCACCTTGTTCATGGGTGAGAATGGTGATGGGCGTCAATCATCACCTTCATCATGTTGAAGAACAAGTGATATCTTGGTAAAAGAACAAGCGGAATTGAATGGAAGAACAATAGTAATTGCATTAATACTCGAGGTACAGCAGAGCTCCACACCTTAATCTATGGTGTGTAGAAACTCCACCGTTGAAAATACATAAGAACAAGGTCTAGGCATGGCCGAATGGCCAGCCTCCCAAAGAGGGTTCAATCATAAAAACATGATCAAAAGGCTCTCCCTAATACAATAGTAAAAGGTCCTATATATAGAAAACTAGTAGCCTAGGGTACAGAGATGAGTAAATGACATAAAAATCCACTTCCGGGCCCACTTGGTGTGTGCTTGGGCTGAGCAATGAAGGAATTTCGTGTAGAGACTTTTTCTGGAGTTAAACGCCAGCTTTTATGCCAGTTTGGGCGTTTAACTCCCAATCAGGTGCCAGTTCCGGCGTTTAACGCTGGAATTTCTGTAGGTGACTTTGAACGCCGGTTTGGGCCATCAAATCTTGGGCAAAGTATGGACTATCATATATTGCTGGAAAGCCCAGGATGTCTACTTTCCAACGCCGTTGAGAGCGCGCCGATTGGGCTTCTGTAGCTCAAGAAAATCCACTTCGAGTGCAGGGAGGTCAGAATCCAACAGCATCTGCAGTCCTTTTCAGTCTCTGAATCAGATTTTTGCTCAGGTCCCTCAATTTCAGCCAGAAAATACCTGAAATCACAGAAAAACACACAAACTCATAGTAAAGTCCAGAAAAGTGAATTTTAACTAAAAACTAATAAAAATATACTAAGAACTCAACTAAAACTACTAAAAACATATTAAAAATAATGCCAAAAAGCGTATAAATTATCCGCTCATCACAACACCAAACTTAAATTGTTGCTTGTCCTCAAGCAACTGAAAATCAAATAAGATAAAAAGAAGAGAATATACTATAGACTCCAAATTATCAATGAAACTTAGCTCCAAATTAGATGAGCGGGACTAATAGCTTTTTGCCTCCGAACAGTTTTGGCATCTCACTCTATCCTTTGAAATTCAGAATGATTGGCTTCTTTAGGAACTCAGAATCCAGATAGTGTTATTGATTCTCCTAGTTAAGTATGATGATTCTTGAACACAGCTACTTATTGAGTCTTGGCCGTGGCCCAAAGCACTCTGTCTTCCAGTATTACCACCGGATACATACATGCCACAGACACATAATTGGGTGAACCTTTTCAGATTGTGACTCAGCTTTGCTAAAGTCCCCAATTAGAGGTGTCCAGGGTTCTTAAGCACACTCTTTTTGCCTTGGATCACAACTTTATTTCTTTCTTTTTCTTTCTTTTTCTTTTTCTCCCCCTTTTTTTCGTTTTCTTCTTTTTTTTTTTTTTTTGTGTTCACTGCTTTTTCTTGCTTCAAGAATCATTTTTATGATTTTTCAGATCCTCAGTAACATGTCTCCTTTTTCATCATTCTTTCAAGAGCCAACAATTTTAACATTCATGAACCACAAATTCAAAAGACATATGCACTGTTCAAGCATACATTCAGAAAACAAAAAGTATTGTCACCACATCAAACTAATTAAGCTAGTTTTAAAGATGAATTTGAAATCCTGTACTTCTTGTTCTTTTGTAATAAAAACAGTTTTCATTTAAGAAAGGTGATGGATTTCATAAGACATTCATAACTTTAAGGCATAGACACTAAGACACTAATGATCATAAGACACAAACATGGATAAACATAAAGCATAATTTTCGAAAAACAAGAAAATAAAGAACAAGGAGATTAAAGAACGGGTCCACCTTAATGATGGCGGCTTGTTCTTCCTCTTGAAGGTCTTATGGAGTGCTTGAGCTCCTCAGTGTCTCTTCCTTGTCTTTGTTGCTCCTCTCTCATGATTCTTTGATCTTTTCTAATTTCATGGAGGAGGATGGCATGTGCTTCACCCTTAGTTGTCCCATGTTGGAACTTAATTCTCCTAGGGAGGTGTTCAGTTGCTCCCAATAGTCTTGTGGAGGAAAGTGTATCCCTTGAGGTATCTCAGGGATCTCATGATGAGAGGGGTCTCTTGTTTGCTCCATCTTCTTCTTAGTGATGGGCTTGAGGTCATGCCTTCTCAGTTGAACCGGCTTTGGATGCCATAAATGGTTATGGAAAAACAAAAAGCAATGCTTTTACCACACCAAACTTAAAAGGTTTGCTCGTCCTTGAGCAAAAGAAGAAAGAAGAGAGTAGAAGAAGAAGAAATGGAGGAGAGGGAGATGGCCTTGTGGTTCGGCCAAAAGGGGAAGAAGTAGTGGTTTGAATTTGGATGGTGAGGTAAGTGGGGTTTTATGGAGGTGAGTGGTGAAGAGAAAGATGGGATTTGATAGGTGAGGGGTTTGTGGGGATCCTGTGGGGTCCACAGATCCTTAGGTGTCAAGGAAAAGTCATCCCTGCACCAAATGGCACTCAAAATCACGTTTTGAGCCATTTCTGGCGTTAAACGCCGGGCTGATGCCCATTCCTGGCGTTTAACGCCAGGTCTTAGCCCTTTTCTGGCGTTTAACGCCAGTCTGGTGCCCCTTTCTGGCGTTAAACGCCCAGAATGGTGCCAGACTGGGCGTTAAACGCCCAACTGCTAGGCTTACTGGCGTTTGAACGCCAGCAGCATCTTCCTCCAGGGTGTGCTGTTTTTCTTCCTGTTTTTCATTCTGTTTTTGCTTTTTCAATGGATTTTGTGACTTCTTATGATCATCAACCTACAAAAAACATAAAATAACAAAAGAAATTATATAAAATATAATCATTGGGTTGCCTCCCAACAAGCGCTTCTTTAATGTCAGTAGCTTGACAGAGGGCTCTCATGGAGCCTCACAGATACTTAGAGCAATGTTGGAACCTCCCAACACCAAACTTAGAGTTTGGATGTGGGGGTTCAACACCAAACTTAGAGTTTGGCTTTGGCCTCCCAACACCAAACTTAGAGTTTGACTATGGGGGCTCTGTTTGTCTCTGATTCGAGAGAAGCTCTTCATGCTTCCTCTCCATGGTGACAGAGGGGTATCCTTGAGCCTTAAACACATAGGATTTTTCATTCACTTGAATGATCAGTTCACCTCCATCAACATCAATCACAGCCTTTGCTGTGGCTAGGAAGGGTCTGCCAAGGATGATGGATTCATCCATGCACTTCCCAGTCTCTAGGACTATGAAATCAGTAGGGATGTAATGGTCTTCAATCTTAACCAAAACATTCTCTACAAGTCCATGAGCTTGTTTTCTTGAGTTGTCTGCCATCTCTAGTGAGATTTTTGCAGCTTGTACCTCAAAGATCCTTAGCTTCTCCATTACTGAGAGAGGCATGAGGTTTACACTTGACCCCAAGTCACACAGAGCCTTCTTGAAGGTCATGGTGCCTATGGTACAAGGTATGGAAAACTTCCCAGGATCTTGTCTCTTTTGAGGTAATTTCTGCCTAGACAAGTCATCCAGTTCTTTGGTGAGCAAAGGAGGTTCATCCTCCCAAGTCTCATTTCCAAATAACTTGTCATTTAGCTTCATGATTGCTCCAAGGTATTTAGCAACTTGCTTTTCAGTGACATACTCATCCTCTTCAGAGGAAGAATACTCATCAGAGCTCATGAAGGGCAGAAGTAAGTCCAATGGAATCTCTATGGTCTCATTTTGAGCCTCAGATTCCCATGGTTCCTCACTGGGGAACTCATTGGAGGCTAGTGCACGCCCATTGAGGTCTTCCTCAGTGGCGTTCACTTCCTCCCCTTCCTCTCCAAATTCGGCCATATTGATGGCTTTGCACTCTCCTTTTGGATTTTCTTCTGTGTTGCTTGGGAGAGTACTTGGAGGGAGTTCAGTAACTTTCTTGCTCAGCTGTCCCACTTGTCCTTCCAAATTCCTAATGGAGGACCTTGTTTCATTCATGAAACTTTGAGTGGTTTTAATTAGATCAGAGACCATGGTTGCTAAGTCAGAGGGGTTCTGCTTAGGATTCTCTGTCTGTTGCTGAGAAGATGATGGAAAAGGTTTGCCAGTGCTAAACCTGTTTCTTCCACCATTATTATTGAAACCTTGTTGAGGTCTCTCTTGATTCTTCCATGAGAGATTTGGGTGATTTCTCCATGAAGAATTATAGGTGTTACCATAGGGTTCTCCTAGGTAATTCACCTCTTCCATTGAAGGGTTCTCAGGATCATAAGCTTCTTCCTCAGGTGAAGCATCCTTAGTACTGTTTGGTGCATTTCGCATTCCAGACAGACTTTGAGAAATCAAATTGACTTGTTGAGTCAATATTTTATTCTGAGCCAAAATGGCGTTCAGAGTGTCAATCTCAAGAACTCCTTTCTTCTGATTAGTCCCATTATTCACAGGATTCCTTTCAGAAGTGTACATGAATTGGTTATTTGCAACCATTTCAATTAGCTCTTGAGCCTCTGTAGGCGTCTTCTTCAGATGAAGAGATCCTCCAGCAGAGCTATCCAAAGACATCTTGGACAGTTCAGAGAGACCATCATAGAAAATACCTATGATGCTCCATTCAGAAAGCATGTCAGAAGGACATTTTCTGATTAATTGTTTGTATCTTTCCCAAGCTTCATAGAGGGATTCACCATCCTTCTGTCTGAAGGTTTGGACTTCCACTCTAAGCTTACTCCATCTTTGGGGTGGAAAGAACTTTGCCAAGAAGGCATTGACTAGCTTTTCCCAAGAGTCCAGGCTTTCTTTAGGTTGAGAGTCCAACCATATTCTAGCTCTGTCTCTTATAGCAAAAGGGAATAGCATCAGTCTATAGACCTCAGGGTCAACCCCATTAGTCTTGACTGTGTCACAGATTTGCAAGAATTCAGCTAAAAACTGATGAGGATCTTCCATTGGAAGTCCATGGAACTTGCAATTCTGTTGCATTAGAGAAACTAATTGAGGCTTAAGCTCAAAGTTGTTTGCTCCAATGGCAGGGATAGAGATGCTTCTCCCATAAAAATCAGGAGTAGGTGCAGTAAAGTCACCCAGCACCTTCCTTGCATTGTTTGCATTATTGTTGTTTTCGGCTGCCATGTGTTCTTCTTCTTTGAAGAATTCGGTCAGGTCCTCTAAAGAGAGTTGTGCTTTGGCTTCTCTTAGCTTTCTCTTCAAGGTCCTTTCGGGTTCAGGGTCAGCTTCAACAAGAATGCCTTTGTCTCTGCTCCTGCTCATATGAAAGAGAAGAGAACAAGAAAATGTGGAATCCTCTATGTCACAGTATAGAGATTCCTGAAGTGTCAGAGGAAAAGAGAAATAGAAAGAAGAAGGAGAAGAAAAATTCGAACTTTACTTAGATAAGGTTCGAATTGTGCATTGAGAAGGAGTGGTACTCCATAAAATAGAAGGATGTGAGAAGGAGGGAAGAAGATTTTCGAAAATTAATTAAAATATTTTGAAAACATTTTTGAAAAACACTAATTGATTTTCAAAAATAAGAGTGGAAAAGAAATCTAGTGATTTTTGAAAAAGATTTTGAAATTAAAAATTAAAAAAGATTTGATTGAAAACTATTTTGAAAAAGATGTGGTTAAGAAGATATGATTGGTTTTAAAAAGATGTGATTGAAAAGATATGATTTGAAAACAATTTTAAAAAAAGATATGATTTGAAAACAATTTTAAAAGATATGATTTGAAAACAATTTTAAAAAGATTTGATTTTAAAAATTAATGACTTGCCTAACAAGAAAAGATATGATTCAAACATAAAACCTTCCTCAACAGAAAAGGCAAAAAATGTTCAATCAAATCATTAATTGTTAGTAAGTATCTTTGAAAAAAGGAAAGAAATTGATTTTGAAAACATTTGATTGAAAAGATATGATTTGAAAAAGATTTGATTTTGAAAAACTTTGAAAAATTGATTTTGAAAACAAAATCTTCCCCCTTTGCCATCCTGGCGTTAAACGCCCAGAATGGTGCACATTCTGGCGTTTAACGCCCAAACTACTACCCTTCTGGGCGTTAAACGCCCAGCCAGGCACCCTGGCTGGCGTTTAAACACCAGTCTGCCTTCTTCACTGGGCATTTTCGAATGCTCAGCTTTTTCTGTGTGATTCCTCTGCAGTATGTTCTGAATCTTCAATTCTCTGTATTATTGACTTGAAAAGACACAAATTAAAAATATTTTTGGATTTTTAAATAATTAAAATGCAACAAGAACCAAATAACTATGCATGCAAGACACCAAACTTAGTAGTTTGTATACTACTGACACTAACAAGATGAGAATGCATATGAGAAACAACAAAACACTCAAGTCAATAGAATGCAAAGATCAAAACAAGGAAATCATCAAGAACAACTTGAAGATTAATTAAGACTCATGCATAAATTCGAAAAATGCAAGAAGAACAGAAACATGCAATTGACACCAAACTTAAGATGAGACTCTAGACTCAAACAAGAAATATTTTTGGATTTTATGATTTTGTAATTTTTTTGGCTTTTTTCGAAAATTAAGTGAAAAGGAAAATAAAGGTATCAAAGTTCTTAATGAGAATTCCAGGAATCATGCAATGTTAGTCTAAAGCTTTAGTCTAAAGGAATTAGACATAGCTAGCTAAGCTTCAGCAAGACATTGCATTCAAGAGCTAAATTGATGATGATCAATCAGCTTTGGTGATGATAAGAACATCACCTTGAAACACTAGAATTCACTCTTAAGAACTCTGAAGAAAAATAATGCCTAATCTAAGCAACAAGATGAACCGTCAGTTGTCCATACACAAGAACAATCCCCGGCAACGGCGCCAAAAACTTGGTGCGCGAAATTGTGATCACTACAACTCCGCACAACTAACCAGCAAGTGCACTGGGTCGTCCAAGTAATAAACCTTACGCGAGTAAGGGTCGATCCCACGGAGATTGGTGGTATGAAGCAAGCTATGGTCATCTTGTAAATCTCAGTCAGACAGACTCAAATGGATATGGTGATGAACGAAAATAACATAAAGATAAAGATAGTGATACTTATGTATATCATTGGTGTAAGAGCTTCAGACAAGCGTATGAAGATGCCTTCCCTTCCGTCTCTCTGCTTTCCTACTGCCTTCATCCAATCCTTCTTACTCCTTTCCATGGCAAGCTCGTGTAGGGTTTCACTGTTGTCAGCAGCTACCTCCCATCCGCGCAGTGAAAGCTAATGCACGCACTCTATCACAGTACTGCCAATCACCGGTTTGGTTCCCTCCCCTACCGGAATAGAATCACTCTTTTGCGTCTGTCACTAACGCCCAGTAGGTTACAGGTTTGAAGCACGTCACAGTCATTCAATAATTGAATCCTACTCAGAATACCACAGACAAGGTTAGACCTTCCGGATTCTCTTGAATGCCGCCATCAGTTCTTGCCTATACCACGAAGACTCTGATCTCACGGAATGGTTGGCTCGTTTGTCAGGCGAGCACTCGGTTGTCAGGCGATCAACCATGCATCGTGCAATCAGGAATCCAAGAGATATTCACTAAGCCTCAGATGCTTGTAGAACAAGAATGGTTGTCAGTCACCTTGTTCATGGGTGAGAATGGTGATGGGCGTCAATCATCACCTTCATCATGTTGAAGAACAAGTGATATCTTGGTAAAAGAACAAGCGGAATTGAATGGAAGAACAATAGTAATTGCATTAATACTCGAGGTACAGCAGAGCTCCACACCTTAATCTATGGTGTGTAGAAACTCCACCGTTGAAAATACATAAGAACAAGGTCTAGGCATGGCCGAATGGCCAGCCTCCCAAAGAGGGTTCAATCATAAAAACATGATCAAAAGGCTCTCCCTAATACAATAGTAAAAGGTCCTATATATAGAAAACTAGTAGCCTAGGGTGTACAGAGATGAGTAAATGACATAAAAATCCACTTCCGGGCCCACTTGGTGTGTGCTTGGGCTGAGCAATGAAGGAATTTCGTGTAGAGACTTTTTCTGGAGTTAAACGCCAGCTTTTATGCCAGTTTGGGCGTTTAACTCCCAATCAGGTGCCAGTTCCGGCGTTTAACGCTGGAATTTCTGTAGGTGACTTTGAACGCCGGTTTGGGCCATCAAATCTTGGGCAAAGTATGGACTATCATATATTGCTGGAAAGCCCAGGATGTCTACTTTCCAACGCCGTTGAGAGCGCGCCAATTGGGCTTCTGTAGCTCAAGAAAATCCACTTCGAGTGCAGGGAGGTCAGAATCCAACAGCATCTGCAGTCCTTTTCAGTCTCTGAATCAGATTTTTGCTCAGGTCCCTCAATTTCAGCCAGAAAATACCTGAAATCACAGAAAAACACACAAACTCATAGTAAAGTCCAGAAAAGTGAATTTTAACTAAAAACTAATAAAAATATACTAAGAACTCAACTAAAACTACTAAAAACATATTAAAAACAATGCCAAAAAGCGTATAAATTATCCGCTCATCATCGTAATACCTCGCCACCTCTGCTTTACGACTTAAGCGTAAAACTCTGTGTGGTAGGGTGTTACATGAACACCTTCTTATCCTCCCGCTTCGTATTGCCAAATTTGTTGAGCCGCGACAGGTTAATCTTTCTTGGGTAGTTGAGTTCTACTCTAATTTCCACTTGCTAACCCTGCAGTCTATTTATATTCGTCAAAAGCAAGTCCCCATTACAGAAGAGGCCATTCAGCGAGCCTTAGATCTTCCCCCTGCTTCAGAAGGACTGGACGCATTTCAAAAAGCCGCACTCAAGCACCAAACGTACAAATTTGACTGGGACACTGTTCTCAGAGTTATCGCACAACCTGGCAGCAGATGGATTTTTGGATACCATCATTCCCGTCCTAAGGGAATATCGGTGGTGCACGAAATTGTGATTCATTCTTTTCACAACTCAACAGTCCCCGGTAATGGCTCCAAATACTTGGTTCTCAATATCGTGGTCTAAACATAATTTCACAACTTCCCACAACTAACCAACAAGTGCACTAGGTCGTCCAAGTAATAAACCTTACGCGAGTAAGGGTCGATCCCACGGAGATTGTTGGTATGAAGCAAGCTATGGTCATCTTGTAAATCTCAGTCAGGCAGATTCAAATGGTTATGGATGATTTATGAATAAAACATAAAACAAGGATAGAGATACTTATGTAATTCATTGGTGAGAATTTCAGATAAGCGTATGGAGATGCTTTGTCCCTTCCGTCTCTCTGCTTTCCTACTGTCTTCATCCAATCCTTCTTACTCCTTTCCATGGCAAGCTGTATGTTGGGCATCACCATTGTCAGTGGCTACAGTCCCGTCCTCTCAGTGAAAATATTCAACGCACCCTGTCACGGCACGGCTAATCATCTGTCGGTTCTCAATCAGGTTGGAATAGAATCCATTGATTCTTTTGCGTCTGTCACTAACGCCCAGCCTTCAGGAGTTTGAAGCTCGTCACAGTCATTCAATCATTGAATCCTACTCAGAATACCACAGACAAGGGTTAGACCTTCCGGATTCTCTTGAATGTCGCCATCAATTCTAGCTTATACAACGAAGATTCTGGTAAAGGGATCCAAGAGATATCCACTCAATCTAAGGTAGAACGGAGGTGGCTGTCAGGCACACGTTCATAGGTGAGAATGATGATGAGTGTCACGGATCATCACATTCATCAAGTTGAAGAACAAGTGATATCTTAGAACAAGAACAAGCTGAATTGAATAGAAGAACAATAGTAATTGCATTAATACTCGAGGTACAGCAGAGCTCCACACCTTAATCTATGGTGTGTAGAAACTCCACCGTTGAAAATACATAAGAACAAGGTCTAGGCATGGCCGAATGGCCAGCCTCCCAAAGACGGTTCAATCATAAAAACATGATCAAAAGATTTAAAGTGATCAAAAGATGAAAATACAATAGTAAAAGGTCCTATTTGTAGAGAACTAGTAGCCTAGGGTTTACAGAAATGAGTAAATGACATAAAAATTCACTTCCGGGCCCACTTGGTGTGTGCTTGGGCTGAGCATTGAAGCTTTCATGTTTAGAGACTTTTCTTGGAGTTAAACGCCAGCTTTTGTGCCAGTTTGGGCGTTTAACTCCCATTCTTGTGCCAGTTCCGGGGTTTAACGCCGGGCATTCTTGAGCTGATTTGGAACGCCGGTTTGGGCCATCAAATCTCGAGCAAACTATGGATTATTATACATTGCTGGAAAGCCCAGGATGTCTACTTTCCAACGCCGTTAAGAGCGCGCCAATTTGGCTTCTGTAGCTCCAACAGGGGGGTCAGAATCCAACAACATCTGCAGTCCTTTTCAGTCTCTGAATCAGATTTTTGCTCAGGTCCCTCAATTTCAGCCAGAAAATACCTGAAATCACAGAAAAACACACAAACTCATAGTAAAGTCCAGAAAAGTGAATTTTAACTAAAAACTAATAAAATTATATTAAAAACTAACTAAAGCATACTAAAAACATACTAAAAACAATGCCAAAAAGCGTACAAATTATCCGCTCATCATAACACCAAACTTAAATTGTTGCATGTCCTCAAGCAACTGAAAATCAAATAAGATAAAAAGAAGAGAATATGCAATGAACTCCAAAAACATCTATGAAGATCAGTATTAATTAGATGAGCGGGGCTTTTAGCTTTTTGCCTCTGAACAGTGTTGGCATCTCACTTTATCCTTTGAAATTCAGAATGATTGGCTTCTATAGGAACTCAGAATCTAGATAGTGTTATTGATTCTCTTAGTTAAGTATGATGATTCTTGAACACAGCTACTTTATGAGTCTTGGCCGTGGCCCAAAACACTCTGTCTTCTAGTATTACCACCGGATACATACATGCCACAAACACATAATTGGGTGAACCTTTTCAGATTGTGACTCAGCTTTGCTAGAGTCCCCAACTAGAGGTGTCCAGGGTTCTTAAGCACACTCTTTTTGCCTTGGATCACAACTTTATTATTTTTTTTTCTTTTTCTCTTTTTTTCGTTTTTCTCCTTTTTCTTTGTATTCACTGCTTTTTCTTGCTTCAAGAATCATTTTTATGATTTTTCAGATCCTCAGTAACATGTCTCCTTCTTCATCATTCTTTCAAGAGCCAACCATTCATGAACAACAAATTCAAAAGACATATGCACTGTTTAAGCATACATTCAGAAAACAAAAGTATTGCCACCACATCAAAATAATTAATCTGTTATAAAATTTAAAATTCATGCAATTCTTCTCTTTTTCAATTAAGAACATTTTTCATTTAAGAAAGGTGATGGATTCATAGGACATTCATAACTTTAAGGCATAGACACTAAGACACTAATGATCACAAGACACAAACATAGGTAAACATAAGCATAATTTTCAAAAAATAAGGAACAAGGAGATTAAAGAACGGGTCCACCTTAGTGATGGCGGCTTGTTCTTCCTCTTGAAGATCTTATGGAGTGCTTGAGCTCCTCAATGTCTCTTCCTTGCCTTTGATGCTCCTCTCTCATGATTCTTTGATCTTCTCTAATTTCATGGAGGAGGATGGAATGTTCTTGGTGCTCCACCCTTAGTTGTCCCATGTTAGAACTCAATTCTCCTAGGGAGGTGTTGATTTGCTCCCAATAGTTTTGTGGAGGAAAGTACATCCCTTGAGGTACTTCAGGGATTTCATGATGAGTGGGATCTCTTGTTTGCTCCATCTTTTTCTTAGTGATGGGCTTGTCCTCATCAATGAGGGTGTCTCCCTCAATGTCAATTCCAACTGAATAACAGAGGTGACAAATGAGATGAGGAAAGGCTAACCTTGCCAAGGTAGGGGACTTGTCCGCCACCTTATAAAGTTCTTGGGCTATAACCTCATGAACTTCTACTTCCTCTCCAATCATGATGCTGTGAATCATGATGGCCCGGTCTATAGTAACTTCAGACCGGTTGCTAGTGGGAATGATTGAGCGTTGGATAAACTCCAACCATCCCCTAGCCACGGGCTTGAGGTCATGCCTTCTTAGTTGAACCAGCTTCCCACTTGAATCTCTCTTTCATTGAGCGCCCTCTTCACAAATGTCTATGAGGACTTGGTCCAACCTTTTATCAAAGTTGACCCTTCTAGTGTAAGGGTGTTCATCTCCTTGCATCATGGGCAAGTTGAATGCCAACCTTACATTTTCCGGACTAAAATCTAAGTATTTCCCCCGAACCATTGTAAGCCAATTCTTTGGGTCCGGGTTCACACTTTGATCATGGTTCTTGGTGATCTATGCATTGGCATAGAACTCTTGAACCATTAAGATTTTGACTTGTTGAATGGGGTTGGTAAGAACTTCCCAACCTCTTCTTCGAATCTCATGTCGGATCTCTGGATATTCACTCTTTTTGAGTTTGAAAGGGACCTCAGGGATCACCTTCTTCAAGGCCACAACTTCATAGAAGTGGTCTTGATGCACCCTTGAGATGAATCTCTCCATCTCCCATGACTTGAAGGTGAAAGCTTTTGCCTTCCCTTTCCTCTTTCTAGAGGTTTCTCCGGCCTTGGATGCCATAAATGGTTATGGATAAACAAAAAGCAATGCTTTTACAACACCAAACTTAAAAAGTTTGCTCGTCCTCGAGCAAAAGAAGAAAGAAGAGAGTAGAAGAAGAAGAAATAGAGGAGATGGAGATGGCTTTGTGGTTCGGCCAAAGGGGGAGAAGTAGTGTTTAGGGTGTGTGAAAATGAAGGAGTGAAGATGGGTTTATATAGGGGTGGAGAGAGGGGTAGGGTTCGGCTATGGGAGGGTGGGTTTGGGAGGGAAAGTGGTTTGAATTTGAATGGTGAGGTAAGTGGGGTTTTATGAAGGATGGATGTGAGTGGTGAAGAGAAAGATGGAATTTGATAGGTTAGGGGTTTTTGGGGAAGGGGTGTTGAGGTGATTGGTGAAGAAGAGAGAGAGTGGTGGGGTAGGTGGGGATCCTGTGGGGTCCACAGATCCTGAGGTGTCAAGGAAAAGTCATCCCTGCACTAAGTGGCGAGCAAAAATGCTCTCTGTGACAATTCTGGCGTTAAACGCCGGGCTGGTGCCCATTTCTGGCGTTTAACGCCAACTTCTTGCCCTTTCCTAGCGTTTAACGCCAGTCTGGTGCCCCTTTCTGGCATTAAACGCCCAGAATGGTGCTAGACTGGGCGTTAAACGCCCATTTGCTGCCCTTACTGGCGTTTAAACGCCAGCAAGGTCTTCCTCCAGGGTGTGCTATTTTTCTTTCTATTTTTCATTCTACTTTTGCTTTTTCAATTGATTTTGTGACTTCTCATGATCATCAACCTACAGAAAACATAAATTAACAAAGGAAAATAGATAATTATAACATTGGGTTGCCTCCCAACAAGTGCTTCTTTAATGTTAGTAGCTTGACAGTGGGCTCTCATGGAGCCTCACAAATGCTCAGAGCAATGTTGGAACCTCCCAACACCAAAATTAGAGTTGGAATGTGGGGGTTCAACACCAAACTTAGAATTTGGTTGTGGCCTCCTAACACCAAACTTAGAGTTTGACTGTGGGGGCTCTGTTTGACTCTGTTTTGAGAGAAGCTCTTCATGCTTCCTCTCCATGGTGACAGAGGGATATCCTTGATCCTTAAACACAAAGGAATCCTCATTCACTTGAATGATCAATTCTCCTCTGTCCACATCAATCACAACCTTTGCTGCGGCTAGGAAGGGTCTGCCAAGGATGATGGATTCATCCATGCACTTCTCAGTCTCTAGGACTATGAAATCAGTAGGGGTGTAATGGTCTTCAATCTTTACCAGAACATCCTCTACAAGCCCATAAGCTTGTTTTCTTGAATTGTCTGCTATCTCTAGTGAGATTCTTGCAGCTTGTACCTCAAAGATCCCTAGCTTCTCCATTACAGAGAGAGGCATGAGGTTTACACTTGACCCTAAGTCACACAGAGCCTTCTTAAAAGTCATGGTGCCTATGGTACAAGGTATTGAAAACTTCCCAGGATCTTGTCTCTTTTGAGGTAATTTCTGCCTAGACAAGTCATCCAGTTCTTTGGTGAGTGGTGCACGAAATTGTGATCATCAATGGCGCCATCAACATGGTACGCTCATTGCAATCTCAACTCTTTATCACAACTTCGCACAACTAACCAGCAAATGCACTGGGTCGTCCAAGTAATAAACCTTACGCGAGTAAGGGTCGATCCCACGGAGATTGTTGGTATGAAGCAAGCTATGGTCATCTTGTAAATCTCAGTCAGGCAGATTCAAATGGTTATGGATGATATATGAATAAAACACAAAGATAGAGATAGAGATACTTATATATTTCATTGGTGAGAATTTTAGATAAGCGAATGGAGATGCTTTGTCCCATCCGTCTCTCTGCTTTCCTACTGTCTTCATCCAATCCTTCTTACTCCTTTCCATGGCAAGCTGTATGTTGGGCATCACCGTTGTCAGTGGCTACAATCCCGTCCTCTCAGTGAAAATGTTCAACGCACCCTGTCACGGCACGGCTAATCATCTGTCGGTTCTCAATCAGGTTGGAGTAGAATCCATTGATTCTTTTGCGTCTGTCACTAACGCCCAGCATTTAGGAGATTGAAGCTCGTCGCAGTCATTCAATCATTGAATCCTACTCAGAATACCACAGACAAGGTTTAGACCTTCCGGATTCTCTTGAATGCCGCCATCAATTCTAGCTTATACCACGAAGATTCCAGTTAAGGGATCCAAGAGATAAACATTCAAGCCTTGTTTGCTTGTAGAACAGGAGTGGTTGTTAGGCACGCGTTCATAAGTGAGAATGATGATGAGCGTCACATAATCATCACATTCATCAAGTTCTTGAATGCGAATGAATATCTTGGAATAAGAACAAGCTGAATTGAATAGAAGAATAATAGTAATTGCATTAATACTCGAGGTACAGCAGGGCTCCACACCTTAATCTATGGTGTGTAGAAACTCCACCATTGAAAATACATAAGAACAAGGTCTAGGCATGGCCGAATGGCCAGCCTCCCAATACATGATCAAAAGACTCAAAATGATCAAGGATCCAAAGATTCAAAGATCTAAAGATGATCTAAGATCCAAAGATGAAAATACAATAGCAAAAAGATCTTATTTATAAAGAACTAGTAGCCTAAGGTTTACAGAAATGAGTAAATGACAGAAAAATTCACTTTCGGGCCCATGTGGCGTGTGCTTGGACTGAGCATTGAAGCATTTTCGTGTAGAGACTCTTCTTGGAGTTAAATGCCAGCTTTTGTGCCAGTTTGGACGTTTAACTCCCATTCTTGTGCCAGTTCCGGCGTTTAACGACGGGCATTCTTGAGCTGATTTGGAACGCCGGTTTGGGCCATCAAATCTGTATGGGCTCAGGGCAATAAGAGCGCGCCAATTGGGCTTCTGTAGCTCCAGAAAATCCACTTCGAGTGCAGGGAGGTCAGAATCCAACAGCATCTATAGTCCATTTCAGTCTCTGAATCAGATTTTTGCTCAGGTCCCTCAATTTCAGCCAGAAAATACCTGAAATCACAGAAAAACACACAAACTCATAGTAAAGTCCAGAAAGTAAATTTTAACTAAAACTAATAAAATATAATAAAAACTAACTAAAACATACTAAAAACATACTAAAAATAATGCCAAAAAGCGTATAAATTATCCGCTCATCACAACACCAAACTTAAATTGTTGCTTGTCCCCAAGCAACTGAAAATCAAATAAGATAAAAAGAAGAGAATATGCAATGAATTCCAAAAACATCTATGAAGATCAGTATTAATTAGATGAGCGGGGCTTTTAGCTTTTTGCCTCTGAACAGTTTTGGCATCTCACTCTATCCTTTGAAATTCAGAATGATTGGCTTCTATAGGAACTCAGAATCCAGAAAGTGTTATTGATTCTCCTAGTTAAGTATGATGATTCTTGAACACAGCTACTTTATGAGTCTTGGCCGTGGCCCAAGGCACTCTGTCTTCCAGTATTACCACCGGATACATACATGCCACAGACACATAATTGGGTGAACCTTTTCCGATTGTGACTCAGCTTTGCTAGAGTCCCCAATTAGAGGTGTCCAAGGTTCTTGAGCACACTCTTTTTGCCTTGGATCACAACTTTATTTCTTTCTTTTTCTTTCTTTTTCTCTTTCTCCCTTTTTTTTCGTTTTTTTTTTGTATTCACTGCCTTTTCTTGCTTCAAGAATCATTTTTTTATGATTTTTCAGATCCTCAGTAACATGTCTCCTTCTTCATCATTCTTTCAAGAGCCAACCATTCATGAACAACAAATTCAAAAGACATATGCACTGTTTAAGCATACATTCAGAAAACAAAAGTATTGCCACCACATCAAAATAATTAATCTGTTATAAAATTTAAAATTCATGCAATTCTTCTCTTTTTCAATTAAGAACATTTTTCATTTAAGAAAGGTGATGGATTCATAGGACATTCATAACTTTAAGGCATAGACACTAAGACACTAATGATCACAAGACACAAACATAGATAAACATAAAGCATAATTTTCGAAAAACAAGAAAATAAAGAACAAGGAAATTATAGAACGGGTCCACCTTAGTGATGGCGGCTTGTTCTTCCTCTTGAAGGTCTTATGGAGTGCTTGAGCTCCTCAATGTCTCTTCCTTGCCTTTGTTGTTCCTCTCTCATAATTCTTTGATCTTCTCTAATTTCATGGAGGAGGATGGAATGTTCTTGGTGCTCCACCCTTAGTTGTCCCATGTTGGACTCAATTTTCCTAGGGAGGTGTTGATTTGCTCCCAATAGTTTTGTAGAGGTAAGTGCATCCCTTGAGGTACCTCAGGGATTTCATGATGAGTGGGATCTCTTGTTTGCTCCATCCTTTTCTTAGTGATGGGCTTGTCCTCATCAATGGGGATGTCTCCCTCTATGTCAACTCCAACTGAATAACAGAGTTGACAAATGAGATGAGGAAAGGCTAACCTTGCCAAGGTAGAGGACTTGTCCACCACCTTATAAAGTTCTTGGGCTATAACCTCTTGATCTTCTACTTCTTCTCCGATCATGATACTATGAATCATGATGGCCCGGTCTAGAGTAACTTCGGACCGGTTGCTAGTGGGAATGATTGAGCGTTGGATAAACTCTAACCATCCCCTAGCCACGGGCTTGAGGTCATGCCTTCTCAGTTGAACCGGCTTCCCTCTTGAATCTCTCTTCCATTGGGCGCCCTCTTCACAGATGTCTATGAGGACTTGGTCCAACCTTTGATCAAAGTTGACCCTTCTAGTGTAAGGGTGTTCATCTCCTTGCATCATGGGCAAGTTGAATGCCAACCTTACATTTTCCGGACTAAAATCTAAGTATTTCCCCCGAACCATTGTAAGCCAATTCTTTGGGTCTGGGTTCACACTTTGATCATGGTTCTTGGTGATCCATGCATTGGCATAGAACTCTTGAACCATTAAGATTCCAACTTGTTGAATAGGGTTGGTAAGAACTTCCCAACCTCTTCTTTGGATCTCATGTCGGATCTCCGGATATTCATTCTTTTTGAGTTTAAAAGGGACCTCGGGGATCACCTTCTTCAAGGCCACAACTTCATAGAAGTGGTCTTGATGCACCCTTGAGATGAATCTCTCCATCTCCCATGACTCGGAGGTGGAAGCTTTTGCCTTCCCTTTCCTCTTTCTAGAGGTTTCTCCTGCCTTGGATGCCATAAATGGTTATGGAAAAACAAAAAGCAATGCTTTTACCACACCAAACTTAAAAGGTTTGCTCGTCCTTGAGCAAAAGAAGAAAGAAGAGAGTAGAAGAAGAAGAAATAAAGGAGATGGAGATGGCGTATGGTTCGGCCAAATGGGGAGAAGTAGTGTTTAGGTTGTGTGAAAATGAAGGAGTGAAGATGGGTTTATATCGGGTGAAGAGAGGGGTAGGTTTCGGCTATGGGAGGGTGGGTTTGGGAGGGAAAGTTGTTTAAATTTGAATGGTGAGGTAGGTGGGGTTTTATGAAGGATGGATGTGAGTGGTGAAGAGAAAGATGGGATTTGATAGGTGAGGGGTTTTTGGGGAAGAGGTGTTGAGGTGATTGGTGAATGGGGGAAGAAGAAGAGAGAGGGTGGTGGGGTGGGTGGGGATCTTGTGGGGTCCACTGATCCTGAGGTGTCAAGGAAAAGTTATCCCTGCACCAAGTGGCGAGCAAAATTGCTCTTCATGCCAATTCTGGCGTTAAACGCCGGACTGGTGCCCATTTCTGGCGTTTAACTCCAGCTTCTTGCCCTTTCCTGGCGTTTAACGCCAGTCTGGTGCCCCTTTTTGGCGTTAAACGCCCAGAATGGTGGCAGACTGGGCATTAAACGCCCATTTGCTGCCCTTACTGGCGTTTAAACGCCAGCAAGGTCTTCCTCCAGGGTGTGCTATTTTTCTTTCTGTTTTTCATTCTGTTTTTGCTTTTTCAATTGATTTTGTGACTTCCCATGATCATCAACCTACAGAAAACATAAAATAACAAAGGAAAATAGATAAAATATAACATTGGGTTGCCTCCCAACAAGCGCTTCTTTAATGTCAGTAGCTTGACAGAGGGCTCTCATGGAGCCTCAAAGATACTCAGAGCAATATTAGAACCTCCCAACACCAAACATAGAGTTTGAATGTGGGGGTTCAACACCAAACTTAGAATTTGGTTATGGCCTCTGGTGGACGAAATTGTGATCCTCTTTGTATTTGCATGAGATTTATTTAATGGCTATTGGCTATGTGTGGACACAACTCCGTTCAACTTAACCAGCAAGTGTACTGGGTCGTCAAAGTAATACCTTACGTGAGTAAGGGTCGATCCCACAGAGATTGTTGGTATGAAGCAAGCTATGGTCACCTTGTAAATCCCAGTCAGGTTAAATGACTAAATTAAGAGATTATAGGATTAAATTAAATAAACTGAAAATAAAGATAAAGTTACTCATGTAATCCAATGGTGGGAATTTCAAATAGGCGTATGGAGATGCTGTGTTCCTTCTGAATCTCTGCTTTCCTGCTGCTTTCATCCAATTCTTCTTTCTTCTTTCCATGGCAAGCTGTATGTAGGGCATCACCGTTGTCAATGGCTACATCCCATCCTCTCAGTGAAAATGGTCCTATGCTTTGTCACGGCACGGCTAATCATCTGTCGGTTCTCAATCAGGTTGGAATAGAATCCCTTGATTCTTTTGCGTTTGTCATCACGCCCAGCCTTCAGGAGTTTGAAGCTCGTCACAGTCATTCAATCCCAGAATCCTACTCGGAATACCATAGACAAGGTTTAGACTTTCCGGATCCTCATGAATGCCGCCATCTATCTAGCTTATACCACGAAGATTCTGTTGGGGAATCTAAGAGATATGCGCCCGGGCTAAGGTAGAACGGAAGTGGTTGTCAGTCACGCGCGTTCATAGGTGAGAATGATGATGAGTGTCACGGATCATCACATTCATCAAGTTGAAGTGCAACGTATATCTTGGATTAAGAATAAAATTGATTTGGATAGAAAATAATAGTAATTGCATTGAAACTTGAGGTACAGCAGAGCTCCACACCCTTAATCTATGGTGTGTAGAAACTCCACCGTTGAAAATACATAAGAGAGAGAGGTTCAGGCATGGCCGAATGGCCAGCCCTCAAAACGTGGACACTGGATCAAAATACAATCCAGGATCCAGAATCAAGATGATAATATGATAGTAAAGAGTTCTATTTATAATAAACTAGCTACTAGGGTTTACAGAAGTAAGTAATTGATGCATAAATCCACTTCCGGGGCCCACTTGGTGTATGTTTGGGCTGAGCTTGGTCTATCCACGAGCTGAGGCTTTCTTGGAGTTGAACTCCAAGTTATAACGTGTTTTGGGCGTTCAACTCCGGATCATGACGTTTTTCTGGCGTTTAACTCCAGACAGCAGCATGTACTTGGCGTTCAACTCCAAGTTACGTCGTCAATTTCCGAATAAAGTATGGATTATTATATATTGCTGGAAAGCTCTGGATGTCTACTTTCCAACGCCGTTGAGAGCGAACCATTTGGAGTTCTGTAGCTCCAAAAAATCCATTTCGAGTGCAGGGAGGTCAGATTCCAACAGCATCAGCAGTCCTTTTGTCAGCCTTTTTCAAAGTTTTGCTCAAGTCCCTCAATTTCAGCCAGAAATTACCTGAAATCACAGAAAAACACACAAACTCATAGTAAAGTCCAGAAATATGATTTAACATAAAAACTAATGAAACATCCCTAAAAGTAGCTTGAACTTACTAAAAACTACCTAAAAACAATGCCAAAAAGCGTATAATTATCCGCTCATCACAACACCAACTTAAATTGTTGCTTGTCCCCAAGCAACTGAAAATCAAATAGGATAAAAAGAAGAGAATATACTATAAATTCCAGAATATCAATTAATATTAGTTCTAATCAGATGAGCGGGACTTGTAGCTTTTTGCTTCTGAACAGTTTTGGCATCTCAATTTTTCCTTTGAAGTTTAGAATGATTGGCTTCTCTAGGAACTTAGAATTTCATATAGTGTTATTGATTCTCCTAGTTAAGTATGTTGATTCTTGAACACAGCTACTTTTTGAGTCTTTGCCGTGGCCCTAAGCACTTTGTTTTCCAGTATTACCACCGGATACATAAATGCCACAGACACATAACTGGGTGAACCTTTTCAGATTGTGACTCAGCTTTGCTAGAGTCCCCAGTTAGTGGTGTCCAAAGCTCTTAAGCACACTCTTTTGCTTTGGATCCTTTTTACCCTTGCCTTTTGGTTTTAAGGGCTATTGGCTTTTTCTGCTTGCTTTTTCTCTTTTTTTTTTCAAAATATTTTTTTTTCGCCAATTTTTTTTTATTTTATTTTTTTTCGCCATTCACTGCTTTTTCTTGCTTCAAGAATCAATTTCATGATTTTTCAGATCATCAATAACATTTCTCTTTGTTCATCATTCTTTCAAGAGCCAACAATTTTAACATTCATGAACAACAAGATCAAAAGACATATGCACTGTTCAAGCATTCATTCAGAAAACAAAAAGTATGTCACCACATCAATATAATTAAACTAATTCGAGTATAAATTCGAAATCATGTACTTCTTGTTCTTTTGAATTAAACATTTTTCTTTTAAGAGGTGAAGGATTCATGGAATTATTCATAATCTTTAAGGATAGTTACTACATACTAATGATCATGAAGTAGAGACACAATATAGATAAACATGAAGGATAAAAACCGAAAAAAATAGAGAAAATAAGAACAAGGAATGAGTCCACCTGAGTAAGGGTGGCGCCTTCTTGAAGATCTAATGGTGCTTTTTGAGCTCCTTTATGTCTTTTCCTTGCTTCTGTTGCATGATCCCTAGTGATTTTGGTGTTTTTATCCTTATTTGCTCCCAATAGTTGTGTGGAGGATAATTTATCCCCTGAGGTATCTCAGGGATCTCTTGATTTGCAGTCAAATATTCTACCCTGAGCTATAAACCCTTTAGAGTCTTTCCATCTCCCATGACTCGGAGGTGGAAGCTTTTTGTCTTTCCTTTTTCTCTTTTTTTTTCTTTTTTTTTTTTGAGGTTTCTCTGAATTGTTGATTTTTAGTTTCTCTTGACTTCCTCTTCAGAGTCCTTTCAGGTTCATGATCTGCTTCAATAAGAATGTTCTTGTCCTTGCTCCTGCTCATATAGGGAAGAAGAGAACAAGAAAAGAAAGAGGAATCCTCTATGTCACAGTAAAGAGGTTCCTTATTGTTAGTAGAAGAAGAAAGGAATAAAAGTGGAGAATCCAATCACAATGGTGAGGATAGAGGCAGTGATTGGAGATGAAGAGAGGTGAAGAAGTGTTAGTAAATAATAAAATAAATAGAAAGAGATGAGGGGGAGAGAAATTCGAAAATAATTTTGAAAAATAGGTTAGTAATTTCGAAAATTTAAACTAAAATTTGAAACAATTAATTAATTAAAAGAATTTTTGAAAAAGAGGGAGGTATTTTCGGAATTTAGAGAGGGAAAAGTAGTTAGGTGGTTTTGAAAAGATAAGAACAAACAAAAAGTTAATTAGTTAGTTGAAAAAATTATTAAATCATTTTGAAAGATAAGAAGATAAGACGTTAGAAAAGATATTTTAAAATTTTTTTTGAAAAAGATAAAATTTTAAAAAAATATGATATAAAAGATATGATTTAAAAGATATGGTTTTGAAAAGATAAGATTGAATTAGTTTTGAAAAAGATTTGAATTTTAAAATCACAATTAATGACTTGACTCACAAGAAATCACAAGATATGATCTAGAACTTAAAATTTGAATCTTTCTTACAAGAAAGTAACAAACTTGAAATTTTTGAATCAAAACATAATTTTTGATGCAATTTTTGAAAATGATGTAAAGATAAGAAAAAGATTTTGAAATATTTTGAAAAAGATTTTTGAAATTTTCGAAAATGATGAAAAAATGAAAAGATAATTTTTGAAAAGATTTTAAAAAGATAAGATTTAAAAGACAAGATATTT